>NC_080424.1:61094891-61394891 GCF_029873635.1 Malania oleifera
AAATTCAACTTGCAGAATTTAAACTAATACCGACGGCAAGAAAAATATTATAGAAACAACGAATCAAAGGGAGAGGATAAAAACTAGATTCTTTGAGAGAAACGAAAGAAATGAAACTACAAAAGTCACGATTCAAGAGAAAAAGAAAACATTGACAAAAACTAATATATTGCTTCAATATCACCCTTTTTTTTTTTTTTTACTGTCTCCTTCTTTTTTTGTTTTTTTTTTTTTCTTTCTTTTCTTTTCTGACTTTTTTTTTTTTTTCAACTTGATAAACGTCACAAAACAAGAACAACGAAACAATATGAAAGCTAAAAAAAATAGAATGATAGCAGGAAACGAAAGATAAAAGGATGGTAAACCTGATTTTAGAGCCTAAGCTCTGACACCAAATGATGCAAACCTCAATCGACACGCGTTGAGACGTAGCAAACAATGTTGGAATGCTTGCCCAAGAAAGCGAAAATTTAGATTTTGATAGGAAACTCCGACCCAACGTTTATAAGTGAAATGTGAACCGAAAGTATAAAGTAACAAACCCTAACCCAATGATTATAGATTAATCATGAACCGAAGGTATAAAATTTGAACGCCACAAGGAAGAATCCTTGATAAGTTCGCAAGTTCTCTAAAGAACCAAAGAAGAAACAAATCCTCACTTTTCTTGATTTCTATTCAATGAATAATTTAGCTCTTACAATGGATATATATATAGCTAGCATGGGGAACAAGGATAATAAACACTTAACAATTCCCATACAGACATAGGAGACAAAAACATTAAATACATAGCAATTCCCATACAAACAAGGGAGACAAGGACATTAAATATACCAACTTACTAGACACATTAATGACTCTCACAACTTACTAAAATCCCATGCAAGTTAAGTTGTCTTACAAATTACAAATTAAATGTAAAGACAAAAGGTCAAAAGTCAAATCTCCTAATTGACTAGCACACCATTAATAAGGAGATTACAGCCCCTAAGCAAGATTAGCTTCATCCAAAACATGGATTAAATTTATTAAGCCTTCATCCTTGTTTGGGCCAAGCTTAGAGTGTCCCGTTTTTGAATAAGCCCAAATATCTTGAATTAGCCCATGAAGTGCTTCTTTGATCTTTTTGGATCTCGCTCTAGTGATGGGCCCAATAGGAACATGCAATGGATCTTTTGATGGTATTTGTTGATTCTCATCATACATCTTGCATGATATGATTTGAATGCTCAGATGACCAAAGTTTGACCATAGGGAACCAAATGACCTTAAGGCACTTAACAATTTTAAGAAAAACGTTTTTTTCTAAAAAATTAAAATCATACAAAAGGTTTAGAAATAATTTAGGGTTAAATTTGGGGCAAAAATTGACTTCGGTTGATTGACGCTGGAGTTTTTGGGTTAATTAAATAGCCCTGGTCGACTAACCCAGTAAGGTTTAAATCACCACGGTGGACCGAACACTCTGTAGGCTAGAAAGTCAAAAGTTTGACTAAGCTTCGGTAGACCGACCGATTTGTGTTATAAACACTTTGGTCGATCGAATGGGTGAAAGTCAAATATTTGACTTGTCTTGGTTGATCAACCCATTATTGAACGCACCGTCCTCGGTCGACCAAACCATAAAGTGTCTGATATCCCAACTACTTGGTCGATCAAACCTTGTGGTTCAAAATTGCCTTGGTCAGTCGAACCTTAAAGATGGTCAACCGAACTTAAGCCATGGTCGACTGAACATGCGAAGGGTTCAGAATTGCCCCGAGATGGTTGACCAAACCTGTAGTTTAAAATTGTCTCGGTCGACCGAACTTATAAAAGTGGTCAACCAAATCTTTTCCTTGGTCGATCGAACCTCTCGGGTTGGCTTATTTTTTATCCTCTAATCGTCATTAATTTTTCACTTAATCTTTTCTAGAATGATGAGTGTATCCCCAACGATCATATTTTCAAGAAGTCTATATATGCCCCTTCATTTGCCAAAAATTAGCAACTTTGATTAGCCTAAATTTTTTTTCTAATCCATTGTTAATCAAAGTTCCCCCAAATCATTTTTATTGAAAAAATCTATTTTTTGAGGCAAAAATTTTCAAACAAATCTCTCCAACTCTCTTCCATTCTTTTATTACAAAAATATTTTTGAAGAGAGTACATTTATTTTTGGGCTTTCGTATTGTTGATCCATAATTTTTACTCTCACTTAGCTTTTATTTTGAAAATCATTTTTGAGAGTATTGCTTTGGCTTCTCCTGATTATTTTCATGATAAATATTTATGGGGGAAAATTATTTACTGCACAAATATTTTTTTGAGCGTAAATTCCTAAATTCTCCAAATATTCTTTATTTGCAAAAATATTGATAGGAGAACATAATACTCATTTTTCATATATATTTTTTTGTGCAAAAACTATTTAAAAAGCAAGCCCTAGGCTCTCTTATACTGAAATATATTTTTGGAGAAAATTTTTATTAGGGTTTAAATCTATTTAAGCACCTTTACTCTACTAAGCATATTTCATATCATAAGAAAGTGCACGTATTTGAGCTTTTAATGTGTTCATCCATGCTTGTATTTAGAAGTGTTGTAATATGTACAAAAATATTTGTAATGTATCAATTGGGTTCATCCCGTTAATTGAACTAGAGAGTCTCAATCTTGTAAGTGAGACCAGTTCGGTTCAGCTAGAAAATCAAACAGGGGAGTTTCCGCCTCGTAAGAGAGACAAGTTGTGCTCAGCCTTATAATTGAGCTGGGGTTTACCTTGCCCCGTAAGGAAAGGTTGTAACGGCTTTTGCTCTGCCCATTTAAGTGAGCAGAGATAGTGTAATCTTTGGAGGGTATGCCCAAGGCGGGGACGTAGGCTGGTTTGGCCGAACCTCGATAACAAATCTTGTGTCACTCTCTCTTTATCTTATTTAAAATCCTGCACTTTAATTTCAGCATGTGTATAAATGTTTATTTAATGTCATAATTATTTGCATACACACATTTGACTTAAATAAGATATACTGCACACGCGTTTGTTTGCTTTCATTGTTAAAATCATTTTATACACACACTTTTTATATTGAATGAGATATGAGCTGTGCTGAATCAATGAAATGTTTAAATTAGCAGAAAAGTTTTATATCTCCAATTCACCCCCCTCTTGGGATCATACCAATTCCAACAATTTGTGTACATATTAGTTCATAGGCACCGTTTCTCTACTGAGCATAACTCATATCATATTAGAATGTATCTATTTGAGTTTTAATGATGTACATCTTTGCTTTTATTAAGAAGCATGCTTATATGTATGGAATTTTTTTTTTTTTATATACCGATTGGGTTCAGCCCAAAACTGAACTGGAGAGTTTCTGCCGCGTAAAAGAGACCAGTTAGGTTCAACCCGTTAATTGAACTAGGGTGTCTCCACCCTGTAAGGGAGATCAGTTGGGCTTAGTATGGTAATTGATCTGGGGTTTACCTCGTCCCATAAGGAGAGGTTGTAATGGTTTTTGCTCCACCCATTTAAGTGATTAGGAATAGAGTGTAATCCTTGGGGGGTATGCCCAAGGCGGGGACGTAGGCATTATTGGCTGAACCTTGATAACAAATATCGTGTGTTGCTCTCTCTCTATCTCATTTAATTACAACACTTTAAATTTCCATATGTGTATGTTTGTTTATTCATAGTTCTAATTATTTGCATGCACACTATTATTTAAATGAGATATGCTGCACGTGTATGTTCACATTCATAGCTTAATCATTCCATATACACACTTTAATATCAAATGGGATATGATCTGTGATGAATTAGCAAATGTTTAGATTAACTAAAAAGTTTTAAAACCCAATTCACCCCCTCTTGGTATCACACCATTTCCAACACTTGTAATCATTCCTATTCACTCTTGAACCTCCTTTTACATCTCAAGCTTTAACAAAAGCTAAAGAAAATAAATCTTTGAGAACTAATTGTAGAAAACGCTTCTACGATTGCTCTTAATAGAGCCATTGTTCCCACTTTCATGATCGCCTGAATCAACCGAAGTTGCATCCAGATTGGAAACTTTTCTTCTCCCTAACCTAGCCTTAGTACCTCTCTTATTTCACTCCTCATCAACACTGCCTTTTTTCCTATCTATTTCTTCAAGAAGATGACTTTCCTTCCAAATATTATCGTCTTCCGCAACCTCAGCTTCTTCTTCTTCCTCCTCCTCCTCCTCCTCTCCTGTAGTTCTTTGAAAATTAAGGCTTCTCTTAGCTTGATTCTCTTCACTATTGGCAAGCCAAAATCCATCCCTACCTCCTTTCCATCTTTATCAATCTCCATTTATTTTCTCATTATGTGAAAAGGATTAGAAAGGAGAAGTTGCATGACCCAATCATGCGCTCATAAGATAAGACTGTCTTATCATACATATAAGACAGTCTTATCTTACATACACTACAAAAATAAAAAATAAAAAATGAAAGTAATGGTGTAATCCCAAAAGGGGGGTGAATTGGGTATTTTAAAAAATATTATGTGAAAGCTCAGTCTATTTTAAACCTTTTGAAATATATCAGTCATAATCTCAATCAACCAAGCAGCAAACAGTACTATACCAATAGCAACCCTAGATACATAGCGAATTTTGCTTTCAGCAAGTTCAACAATCAACCATGAATTCAACAATGATCAAGTATGTATTTAAGACAAAATTCAAAAATATAACTTAGGCAAGTTTATTTCTTATGCTTGAATAATCAACCAACCATAATAGCTTTACCTTAGCCAACCAAAGTTGAATTTAGTGTTTCAACACTTTTTTGAATTTCAACTAGAAACTTAAACCATAAAAATCATCAATAAACCAATTTAATTGCTTAAAGTAGACTTCAATCAAATCTCAACATTCAACTGATTTTCCAATAACCTTAAAATACACACAATAGTTTATACGTGTAGAATTTAAAGAGACTTAGGGAAAGAAGATTGAACACACAAATTTTTACAACATTCAGCTTACCACCTATGTCCTTGCCCCAAGCAACCTGCTGTGAGGATTTCCTTTACCCACTTTGTTCAATAGGTGGAGCAGCCTCTCTCCGTCGGAAGGTGGAGACCCCTCTCTAATGAGAACACCCTCTCGCTAGGCAATAACTCTATCCCAAAGTCGTTGGATTGCAAAAACAACAATAACAATTTGTTTGTACAAATGTAGCAATCTCACAGTAGCACAAATTTTGTACTATAATAAACACTATGTACTCAAGACAACAATATGCAATTGAAGCTCACAAAGAATTCAAAGGGATTCTGATAGTGGTATGAGAATTTTAGAGAATTGAAATCAGAAATCGATTAGGGCTTTGAGAAAAACACACAACAACTTTTCCAAAATTTGAATCAAGAGTATAGAATGAATTTTAATGTGCATGCAAGAGTATTTGTTGACTTTTTTAGTCCTATCACCTTTTGATGATGACAAACCACAACATCTTATTTGTGCGTGAAGTATTTGAACAGATTTAAGTTTCAGAAGGCACAAAGGACCGATACAAAATGGAAGCCATGAAGTACCTAAATGAGCACATATCTTGGCACATTCCATGGATATTCAAACAGCAAAGCTTGAAGACCTTATATTTTTCAGTTGTAATGTTTTTAAGTTTCATTTGTGCATGCATATCATTTGATTTGAATTGAAGTTCTCATATGACCTTAGATTGACCTTAGGCATTCTATATTTCATGGAAAATAATTTTACAAATGTGCAAAAATTATTTCAAGTGTAAAAATTATTTTTGGAATAAAAAACTCCAAAACAAAATTTTCAAAAACCCCTTCATGTTTCTTCCATCGCATTGATGAGCACTTTTCTCAATCAAACCGTTCTCATATTAAAAATTGTTCAAAAAAAAAGTTGTGAGATTTTCTCTTAGATTTATTTTGATACCAAGAAATTCCATTTAGAGGTTTTTAGAAAACGTAATGCTCAAAATACTGAAAGGTGTCCGTGGTAGAAAATTCCCTTCATGTCAATAATAAGCAATTTTCTTAATAAATCACTTATTATATTAAAAAGTGTTCAATATGAAAGTTGTGTGATGTTTTATTAGCTTTTGTTTGATACAAATACTGTCCAAGTTGAAGTTGTTTAGAAAAAGTTATGGCCAAAATATGGAAGGGTGCTCACAACCTCTCGGGAAAGGCATAGAAACGATCGGAAAATGGCTAGTTTTCAAAATAAATTACATTGTAACACCCCCACGACCATAAAACGGCTATATCTAAAATTTGCCTATAAATACCTTTCCCAAACACTTGAACCAGCTAAGAAAA
Source organism: Malania oleifera (assembly GCF_029873635.1). NCBI lineage: Eukaryota > Viridiplantae > Streptophyta > Magnoliopsida > Santalales > Ximeniaceae > Malania > Malania oleifera. The sequence goes on from NC_080424.1 coordinate 61,101,211, forward strand.
TCATTTGGAAAGCCTACTTGCATATTCTTTCATTCTTCTTCATATTTGAAACCCATTTTGATGATGAAGTTCATATTTTCTGCTACGCTTTCCCTTTGAAAATCCTTTTGGGGAAAATCTTTTGTGTCATTGAAGAAAGGCTTAATATTATATTCATACTCATATATATTTCTTGAAAGCCTTCTTACAATTTGATTTTTGAAAGGTCAATCTTCAAGAAAATATTTCTCCTACTATTCTTTTGAAAATTCTTTTTGGAGAAAATCTTGTGAGTCATACAAGAAAGCTTTGAGCGTATATTCATTTATATATACTTACTTAAAAGCTTCCTGAGAAAGGTTAGAGCATATATTTCACATTCATATATTTTGCTTGGAAGCCTTTTTGCTTTTGATATTTCAAAAGTCCATTTGAGAAAAATCATTTCCATACTCTTACTCTTACTTGCAAAACATTTTTTAGAGAAATCTCTATACTCTACCGAGCTTCATATTTTAAATCATTTTAGAGTGCATTTAGATATATTTTCCATTCTACAAATCAGCTTGTAAAGAAGCATTTTCTTATATGCAAAAATTATTTTCTATCATTTGTATTTTTGCTGTTCGGGTTCTGAATTGTGCCAAGTGAGGGGATATCACTTGGAGAGGCTTCTCCGTCTATAATGAGGGAATACGATGTTTAATGTTCTAGACGTGGGATATCATTTGGAGAGGTGACTCCACCTATAAGGAGTGTGTAACGTGGTGGCTCTACTAGGTTTAAAGGAGTGTTATAGTGGAAATCCTTGGGTGGTTTGCACAAGGCGAGGATGTAGGCAGCGATAGCCAAACCTCATTAAAATTACTCTGTTTGACTTTCTCTCTCCCTACACTATTTTATTTCTACACGTGTATGTTCCCATTTATTTTGTTGTGATTGCTTATATATGTATTTGCTGTGATTATTTTACATACACACTTTAAATTGTGTTTAGATATTATTTTGTGAATCGGCTAAATAAATTAGCAAAAGTTTTTAAAATCTAATTCACCCCCTATATGGATCACACCAAAGCTAAATTCAGTGTTTCAGCACTTGTATGAATTTCAACGAGAAACTTAAACCATACAAATCGTCAATAAACCAAATTAATTGCTCAAAGTAGACTTCAATCAAATCTCAACATTCAACCGATTTTCCAATAACCTTAAAACACACATAGCAGTTTATATGTGTAGAATTTAAAAAGAGTTAGGGAAAGAAGATTGAACACACAAATTTTTACGAGGTTCGGCTTACCACCTACATCCTTGCCCCAAGCATCTCGTTCTGAGGATTTCCTTTACCCACTCAGTTCAATAGGTGAGCAGCCTCTCTCCATTGGAAGGCGGAGACTCTTCTCTAATGAGAACACCCTCTCACTAGGCAACAACTCTATCCCCGAGTTGTCGGATTGCAAAAACAACAACAACAATTTTTTTGTACAAATATAGCACTCTCACGGCAGAGCTAATTTTGTACAATAATAAACACAATATACTCAAGACAACAATACGTAATTGAAGCTCACAAAGAATTCAAAGGGATTCTGACAGTGGTATGAGAATTTTAGAGAATTGAAATCAGAAATCGATTAGGGCCTTGAGCAAAACGCACAACAACTTTTTCAGAATTTGAACCAAGAGTATAAAATTAATTTCAATGTGTATATATGAGTATTAGTTGCCCTAATGTGTAAATAATGATCCTTATATAGATTAGGAGAAATTCTTATTTTTTTCCCCAGTTTGGAAACCATATATTTCAATTTTGGAAAGAAATCGGCGATGTTAGAAAGTTTAAAACAAAGACTTCAGTCGCCTGAACCATGCGTTCAGTCACCCGAACTATTTAAAAATAGCGCTCCAGAACTAGCAATAGCCATTCAGTCGCCTGGTCCTGTGAGGTCAATTGCTTGAACTAATGTTTTTATTTCTTCTACACTGACAGTAGCAATTCAGTTGCTTGAGCTTTAAACCTCAGTCGCCTGAACACTATGCAACATAGTGTTTTGCATATTTTGAATCCAAAACTTGTTTATATTAACTTTGAAAAGTATTTTGGACTTTATAAAAGTATTTTCCAGATTCTAAATTAGGTCTCTAGGTCCAGTATAAATTCCTAAGAGCTCTAGTCACAAAATTGAAGTCTAAGAGTACTTACATGAGACTCTAAGAAACATTAAATACATTTAAATCCTAAGTCTTCATGTTGTATATCTTTAACATCTTGCAAGCTTGATCAATGCTTCAAAAAACTTGTATTCTTCATAACTTGTGACTTTAAGTTGATCTTTTTTCAATCTTCATCAGGTTTAACCATTGTTCTTGTGAAAGCCATAATACCTAAAATTTAATCTTGAAAGCACAACTAGTATCCTTAATTTATTATCATCAAAACAAGATTAAGTCTTGTTAGGCCACCAATCTCTGCCTTTTTGATGATGTCAAATAAGGAGCAAAATAAGGTTGCCTTGATAAGGCTCTCCCTCACAATAAGCATGCACCACAAAAGTATAATCAATATAGGAATACTTGTTCAAGCTTAATCGTGGTTTGATGTTTCTCTTTTTTAGAAAGATTATTTTCAGTAAGTCAGTGTAAAATAAATTTTTCAAGAATAACATGAATAACCAAGTATAACGTTAGCTCATATTCAACATAATCATAGCTTACTATAAACATATATCAATAAAGTTTATTTCATGATTTCACCGAAGGTGAATTTTGAATTTCAATATGATATTTTAGCAAATAACATATATTCCTCTTATAATTCTCAACAAATAAATTGTATATACCTACATAAATATTTCTCCCCTTCAATATAATATTCCCTTAAGCAACATATGCTCAATCAATATTCAGCATAGGAGATATCAAAATTCAGTATAAGAGATTTCAATATTCAGCATAAGATATATCAACGTTCAACACATTCATAAGAGATATATTGCATAAGATATATCGACATTCAGCACATTCATAAGAGATTTCAATATTCAGCATAAGATATATCAACATTCAGCATATTCAACATGAACTCATAATCTTCTCATTCTCATTTTGCTGTGACAGTTGGCCTAACATGGCTCAATCTCATTTTGATGATAACAAATCAAGGTTACTTAAATGTGTTTTGAGTTAAGTTTCACGACTCAAGTGTTTCATGAAATCAAGTGATTTTACTTGAAGAGATATGTTGAAGCTTAGACTTAAAGCTACAAGTCATGAGGAACATGAAGAACACTGATGTATTGGTCAAAGCTCACAAGGATACTTAAAGCTTTCCAACATGAAGACTTAGGACCTTAGATAGTCATATCTTGTTAAGTCTCATGAAAGTACTTTTATACTCTATATTTAATATTGAAGCTCTTAGGATTCATTCTAGCCTTAGAGACCTATTTTAAAACATGGAAAATATATTTATAAGGTTTAAAATAAATTTTCCAAGCTACAAATTTAAGTTTTGGAACCAAACTTTGAAAAACAATAAGTGGCTAAATAGTCAGGCGACTAATGATATTGCATTAGGAGACTGATATGCTACTGACTCTGTCAATGAAAAAATAGAATAGGATCAGGCAACTAAACCATCTGGGTCAAGCGACTGACCTACTACTAACTATTCTTATGCACTAATTTTAAAGAGCTCAGGCAACTGACCCTATGGCTTAGTCGACTGATGTCGATGTTTTAAACTTTTAACAACACGGATTTTGTTTCTAAATTTTAATGATTGGGTTTCCAAACTTAGAGAAAAACGTAAGAAACCTTTCTACTCTATATAAAGGTAATATTTTCACAAATTAGGTTAACCTAATACTCACATTCAATTCAAAATTTGTGATATACTGCTGAAATTTTTTCTCAAAGGGTTGCTGTGAGTTCTTGCTGAAACCTTGCGAAATTCTGATTTGATCTTTCGAAATCCACACTCTATAATCAGAATATTGGTTATATCTTCTTGAGCTTCATCTCTTTATTGAAGTATATTGTGCTCTAACATGTACAAATTCTACTTTGTTGAAGAGTATTTTTATTATACAAACAATCTTGTTTTTCTAGTTTTTGTTATTGATGGTTAAGGTTATTGAATCATTGCCTAGCAAGAGGGTTTTTTTCATTAGAGAGAGATCTCCACCTTGAACGGAGAGAGGGGTGCTTCACCTAGTTAACAAAGTGGGAAAGGAAAATCCTCTAAACGAGTTGCTTAAGGTAAGGACGTAGGCTACTGGCTGAACCTTGTAAAAAATCTGGTGTTCAACTCTTCTTCCCTTACTCTTTAAATTCTTGCAAGTTATAATCTGCATGAATGATTTTATATTCATGTGGAACTTGCTGAATATTGGGTTTTGGTTGTGATTGAATCAAGTTACCATATTGTATGCTAGTTTGTGTTGGATTAAAAGTTAGACAAGAATTAATCTTTGAATTCAAGTGTTAAATAGCTAAGGTAAAGTGTTTGTGATCGATCATTCCATTGAAGCATAAGTGGTAAGAGAATTCAAGTTGCATTATTGAATTTGTGTCTTGAGAATATCATTGACTATTGCTGAAAATCAAATTCTAATATTTGATTAACTGAATTAATTGAAGGATAAGTTTGATTGATAATTTCAGCTTTCACATTCATATATAACTAGGATTGTTGATTGGTATAGTACGATTGCTGATTAGTTATTGTGATTGTGTGGTTGTGGTGATTTAAATTGAAAAGGGTTAAAGTAAACCAAAATTCTGCTAATAAATTTTTATTTACCCAATTCACCCTCCTCTTGGGAATACATCTTTAATTTGAATTGGTATCAGAGCATAGGTTGTAATAAATCTTAACAAGTTGCTACACAAAGATCCTTATTGCACACATAGGTGTATCCCCTTTTGGTGAAGGCCAATCTTTATCTAGACCTCCTATTTTCTACAGTGTAAACTACACTTTCTAGAAACAACGCATGAGGATATTCTTGCTAACTATGGATTAGAAGATCTGGGAAGTAGTTACACATAGTGACTTTATTCTCACTAAGAATGTTGATAAGAAAGAAATCCCTAAAGAAGAAATTGGTTTGAATGACACTAATATGAAGCTGCTGCAAATTAACTCCAATGCAAATAATGCATTATATTGTGCATTAGATGCTAATGAATTCAACATAATCAATGGGTGTAAATTTGCTAAAAATAACCTATGAAGGAATTGTAGATGTTAGGGATAGTAGGATTGACATGCTCACCAGCGAGTATGCGGCTTTTAGGAGGAACCTTGAGGAGTCCATCACTAGTATGTATACTAGGTTCACCCACATAATTAACTCACTTAAGGAATTAGGTAAGAACTACATTGCATACGAGATGATTAGGAAAATCCTTAGAGGACTTCCTTCCATTTGGGAACCTAAGGCCACTTCCATAATTGAAGGCAGAAACTTGAAGAACACTTCTGTAGATGAACTTATAGGATCACTTATCACGTATGAGATGGCAATGAATGAAAGAACCACTGAAGTCAGTAAACAAAAGAAATCAATAGCTCTTAAAGCTTCAAAGGAAAGCTCAAGTGAGGGGGAGGACAATGAGTTAGACAATGATAATTTAGCCCTATTCACTAGACATTTAGGCAAATTATTTTTGAAATTCCTCAAAAAGAATAAAATATTTTCTATAAAATTCAGAGGGTCAAAAACTGATAAAGGTGAAACAAGGAAGAATGAAACAAAGAATGAACCCCCGACTTGCTATGACTGCAAAAGGGCAAGAAATATAAAGCCTGATTGTCCACAACTTAAGAAAGATGCCAAGAAGAAGAAAAAGAAAGTAATGAAAGCAACAACTTAGGATGACTCCAGCTCAAGTAGCTCAGAAAGGGAATCAAGTGACCAAGAGATAGCTAGCATGTGCTTCATGGTGAGAGATGACAAGGTAAATTCTTATTCAAACTCACCTGTAGAATCAAGTGATGAATCTTGTAGTGACTCATGTGAGAGCATGCCTTCGTATAGTGAAATTCAAGCTGAATTATTCTCATTGCGTAAGAGGTTTATAAAAGTGTCCAAGAGAAACATCACACTAAAGGAACAAAATGAAATGTTAATGAACCAAATAGAGTCATCAAAATTGGCCGTAAAAAAAAAAGACTCAGTTATTGATGAACTTAAGAGTAAAATAAACTAGGTGGCTAAAGAACTTGTAAATCTGCAAGCAAATTGTAAAGGAATAAAAGATTCAGAAATACTTTGTCTTGAAAGTAAAATTGAAGATCAAACTAAACTAATTTACAATTTTACTAGAGGAAAGGAGAATTTTGATAAACTAGTTGGATCACAAAGAATGTCTTTGGATAAGGAATGCATAAGATTCAATGGAGTTGAAAACAAGAATAAAAAGAGCCTCTACAAAGGGTACTTTGTAAAATCTTCAAAAAATTATGCAAACACATCTTCAACTAATATGCATATAAACACACTACATGTTTCATATGTAAGGAGAAGGGACACATAAAGTTTGAATATCCATTCAAGAGAAAGAATGTTTAAAACCAAAAAGGTATGGAGAGTTAAAAATGAAACTAAAACAAACTCAAAAAGACCTAAGAAGGTGTGGGTACCAAAAGTAACATCTTGAATCCCTTTTGTATATATGTTTTAGGTCCACCCCATCAAAAGACAAATGGTACTTGGATAGTGGATTCTCAAGGCGTATGATCATAGACAAGTCCAAGTTCACCTCATTGACACTAAAGGATTGTGGACATGTCACCTTCAAAGACAATGCTAAAGGTAGAATTATCAGCATCGAGAAAGTCGGTGAGGAACCATCCTTGGTAATTGATGATGCTTTTATTGGTAGAAGGGTTAAAACATAATTTTCTTAGCATTAGTCAACTAGGTGATAAAGTTTTTGATGTAACATTCAAATAGGACAAATGCATAGTTGAACATTGTGAAAAGCATGACACCTTGTTTATTGCTAATTGGGTTGAAAATGTATATGGCATAAACTTTGAAAACCTAATATCTCAAGAAGTTAAATGCTTCACAACCTTAAATGAAGCTAGTTGTCTGTGGCATAAGAGACTAGGACATGCTAGTATGGACCCGTTGTCCAAAATAGCTAAAAAAAACTTAGTCAAAGGTTTACCTAGCACTAAGTTTTTAGAGGACAAGGTGCGTGAGACTTGTCAACTTGGGAAGCAAACCAAGACAAGTTTTAAGAAGAAGAAGCACATGTTTACTGGTAGGCCACTAGAACTCATTCATCTAGATCTATTTGGCCCCACTAGAACACAAAGCATAGGAAGAAAGAAATACGCATTCGTCATTGTTGATGACTACTCCAGGTTTACCTGGGTACTTTTCCTATCCTCCAAGGATGAAGTGTGTAAGATTTTGATCAACTTATGTAAGAAGTTTCAAAATAAAAAGGGATATAGCATTCTAAACATTATAAGTGATAGAGGTAGAGAATTCAAAAATGAAGATGTTAATAACTTTTGTGATGAACATGGAATATCTCAAAACTTCTCAGCACCTCATACACCTCAACAAAATGGAGTTATTGGAAGAAAGAATAGGTCACTTCAGGAAATGGCTAAGACCACGCGAAACAAGCATAACCTGCTTAAATATTTTTGGGCTGAAGTGGTGAACACCGCTTGTTATATAAGGAATAGAGTTTCTATTGACCTTATAGGTCATGCCCTATTTTGATTATATCAAATAATCAATTATTTAATGTCTATTAAGTTTGTGTGTAGGTTCATATTAGGAAGATCATTTGATAGCATGTGAAGACTTAAAGAATAAAGATCCAAAAATTCATTTGTTGAAATTTATATTATCTTCATTTCAGGTCTGTAATAGTAATATAGGAAAGATCTATAATAATGAATGCATATCATGCATGTAGGAACTACAAGCTCAAAGGCCTTAGAATGACCTTAGGTCCCTACACATCACTTGGAAATCGAGAGACCTTAGACAAGACTTCGGTCAACCGACGCTAGGTTTTTTAAGCTAAGTTAAAATGCCTAAATCCCTTAGAATGATCCTAGGTCCTTGCACTGACACGTAATATAGTCCCTAAGAACACATATAGTATCAGGGGAATCAACTGAATTAAATCAGGACTTGAAGGGTTAAATCACAACGGTTTCGGGTGACTAAACTAGGCAAGCTAAATTACCTCAGGCGATTAAATCATTGAAAGGTCAAATAGTTGACCAGACTTTGGGTGACCGAACTGAAAAGGGCACCACCATCCTCGGTCAACCGAACGTCCATTCTTGCTTTTTTCACCAACTTGGCAGCCCGAACTGTCACTTTCAAGACTACCTCGGGCTGCCGAATGTTAAAGTTCAGTTAACCGAACTTGATATCGGGCGGCCGAACTGCAGTCTTTTGGAAAATTGCCTCGGCTCAGCAAATCGAACCTTTATTCAGGCACCTGAACCTTGAAAAATCACTTTTCCTGTTGTATTTGTTCAGGCAATTGAATCACAGGTTAGGCACCCAAAACTCTCAGATTATCCTAATTTTTACCGTGGTTATTTTAAGTTAAACAGGGTTAATTTTCTTAAATGTTTTTAAAACAAATTTAATAATTCCCCATGTATCCCCAACAGTAATAATTTTAACCTTCTCTATAATAGGGGTTCATTTGCTTGGATTAGCAATTAATTAGCATACTGATTAAGCAAAAATTCTCTATGTTATTTCAAGTGTAATCCCAAGAGGGGGTTGAATTGGGTATTTTAAAAACCTTTAATATTATTTACCACTTAATCCCAATTTCTATATTTAACAAATTACTTGCAAGGGTTTGAAACTGATTCAAATTATTATTTCAATGAATTCAATTTTACCAAATTAATTATCAAGTACATGTGGGGTTATTCAACATACACACATGCAAGATAAGTAATGAAATGCATTGAGGAAATTAAACAAAGTAAAGGAAGAGAGAAGACAAACACAGTTTTTATGAGGTTCATCCAACCCGGCCTACGTCCTCGCCTTGAGCAACCCACTCAAGGATTCCAATAAATCCCTGCTCCTTTAATCGAGACGGAGCTTCCCTTACATCCGCTGCTTACAAAAAGCAAAACTTCCTCCTCACCCGGTTTACAACCCGAACTGTGATTACAATTATAGAATTTCAAATTTGCAAAACAACTCAATATTGCTTCTAACAAAGCTAGTGAGTACAATGGAAAACTTAATTCATATCCATATGATGAAACTTGAAACTCAGTATGTATGTAACGATATAATTGTTATATGAATTATATGCTTCACAAAATTTCCCTTTGATCAAATCTCCCAAATAATTATATAAGTAAATGCTTTGGAGAACTTAGGGTTTTAGTTCAACTTACTAGATGCAAGAATACCAAATGTGATCTTATTAAAAAAAATTTGTCTTGAATATTATAAAGACCTAGATTTTCTTCCAAATATCCAAAACACAATATGATCTTTGTATATGAATATGTATATATATATATATATGATATGTGTTCCAAAGATCAAAACCTATCACTCAATAATATATATATATATAGTTATGGGCTCTATGGATGTTTAATCAAGTGGTTTTGTAATATTGAAAATATCGAGTCTATAAATGAATACACACTTGAATATAAAATATTTAACCAATGACAAAACTTTTCTCAAGTACTGATTTTGTCAAAATAATCTCTATGTATATAAGTACACTCAAGATCAATCTCTAAAATAATATTCAATAATAGAAAATGAGATGAAAAACTCTTTGAGAAAAAATATTAACAAACAAATCGATTTACCAAACCTCAATACCAAATTGAATATACAACAACCGTTGAAGTGCCTTTTGAAGATCAATGTAGCCTTAGCTCAGATGTGAAGTATAAGCTTTGAAATCCCAAGCAATAATTCAGCAGTGTGTTCAATGTTCTCCCAAGTTTTCCTAAACATTCAAGACACTCAATCATATGCCAAAAATTTGGGGCCCTAGGGTTTAGATGTTGATTATATAGGTAACCTTGCCCTTAGGATGAGTCCTAACCGTTGGATCAACTTGATTAAAAAATAACTCGTGTGTTCTCTCATTAAAGATTAAATTTTTAATCTTCCCGCAGGTTCAGACGACTGAGGGCTAGGGCTTAGAAGACTGAAGTTACTTAGAGCTTCAAAAAATTAACCTAAACATAGGGTCAGACGTCTAAAGTTTAGGTTCAGAATTCTGAAGTTACTGGTTCAGATGACTGAAGTTAGGGTTCAGTCTTCTGGTGTGCTTCTTCCTTTTTTTGTGTTTCTCCAATAATTCTTTAGATGACCAAACTTAATCTTCGGTCTTCTAAAGAAATTCTTCAAACAACTGAGCTTAAACTTCAGTCTTCTGAAGTTGAATCTTCATACGACAGAGCATACACTTCAGTCTTCTAAGGTTGACACGTCAGACTTTTGGGCAGGGAGTTTGGTCTTCTGAATAGAACATTTTCTGAATTTTTCTTTTTAGTTTCAAAAATATACTTTGCCTCTCTTTCTTTACTCTTTTATAAAATATTTTTCGAGGTTTTAAAAGATCTCTAAGTCCATAAATATCCCTTAAAGATGTTCATAAGATGCATGAGCCCTAAGGTGAGTTTAGGGTATATTTTGAGCTTTGAATTAAATCATATGAAATATGTAAATACATCCAGTCCTAAATACCCATTCCTATGACGATCTTGAACTTGCCGCTTGCATCTTGATTCTTCTACTCTTTTAGTTCCATGGATTGTGCCAAGATGTGTATACTTTAATCTTCATGGCTTCTATGACTTGTTAGCCTTCCGTGCATGTTAAATATTATTCCTATTTACAATCTCAATGCATAGATCAAATACCAAGTTATTTGTCATTATCAAAATAGGACTGGACTCATAGAGTCAACAATTTCCCTTTTTTTGATGAAGACAAATACACGAGCAAAAATATAGAATGGGTTACGCCTAACAAGGCTCCCCCTTAAATAATGCACAAAACAATATGTAGCAATATGACATATGCTCATACACAATTAGTTTTGCCAACCGTTTTTTCTATACATGGTATTCTTCTCCCCTTTTTGACATTAACAAAAAGGTGGATAACAAGACATGAGTGGACATAACCTTATATTCTTCTCCCCTTTTAAATCTTAAAGTTTTAAACTTATTCAAACATCATATTTTAATAATTATACTGTGAAATGTGTCTCCCTGTGTTAATTCAATTTACTTTTCCCCCTTGTTAATGCAGAAGGTTGTGTTGTTGAATGTAAATTGCAATGTGAATATACACAGTGAGGCAAATTTCATAGATATGGACAAGAAAAACAGTCACTAAAGTTCAAAGATTATGTGATGATTAACATGTGTAAGTCAATATGCTCTTATCATGATATGAGTTTGATGCCACCAAATTTGAACAAATGTGATACCAAATGGGAACAAATAAGCCAAATTTGAAATTTTTAACCAATTGTGAATATTAAGTGACGTTGCTTCCCCTAAATTATGTCATTTAATATAATTTTAGGCAACCTATCGACTATGCATCAGGCCTAATTCACGCCTAATTTGGATAAACCTATCATTCACAAGTGGTTTCATGAATATGTTTACCCATTGTTCATCTGTGCATACAAACTCAAGTGTCACCTCTCCTTGTTGCACATGGTTATGAAGAAAATGATGCCTTATTTCTATATGTTTAGTTCGTGAATGTAATATTAGATTCTTTGAGATGTTTATTACACTTGTATTGTCGCATATTACAGGAATTGTGTCATAACTTAATCCAAAATTCATTAGTTGTTGCTTCATGTATAGTGTTTGAGCACAACAACTTCCTGTCGCTACGTATTCTGCCTTAGCTATGGAAATAGCAATTGAATTCTGCTTCTTGGAAAACCAAGAGACTAACGAATGTCCTAAGAAATGACATGTACCACTCGTGCTCTTCCTATCCATTTTGCTACCAGTAAAATCAGCATCTGAATAGCTGATAATCTCAAAAAACATATACCTAGGATACCATAACCCAAGTTCCACGGTTCTTATCAGGTATCTAAGTATTCATTTAATAGCTAACAAATGTGGTTCTTTTGGTGCAGCCTGAAATCTTGTGCACAAATATACACTGAATGTTATGTCAAGTCTGCTAGAAGTCAGATATAGTAAGCTATCGATTATTCCATGATAGAGCTTGACATCTACTGGTATATCTTGTTCATTTTTTTTTAATTTCAAAGAAGAGCTCATAGGTGTTCGTAGTATATTTCCATCTTCCATATTAAAATTTTTGAGCAGATCTCTAATGTACTTCGATAGATTTATAAAAACTCCATGTTTCACTTGTTTGATCTGAAGTCCTAGGAAGAAATTTAGTTCACCCATCATGCTCATCTCAAATTCATTTTGCATAGTGTTTGCAAACTCATTACACAAGTCTTTATTTGTAGCTCCAAATATGATGTCATCTACGTATACTTGAACTAGGAGCATGTCATCTTTCTTAGACTTTATGAAAAGTGTTGTTTCTATCCTCCCTCTGATAAATCCATTCTCCAGGGGTTGTTCTACATATACCTCTTCACTTATGTAGCCATTTAAAAATGCACTTTTGACATCTATTTGACATACTTGAAATCCTTAAAAGTAGCATAGGCTAAAAGCATTCGAATGGCTTCCATTCTAGCTACAGGTGCAAAGGTTTCTTCAAAATCTATTCCTTCTTCTTGGTTATATCCTTGAGGTACTAGTCTTGCCTTATTTCTAACAACTATCCCATGTTCATCTTTCTTGATCTTATATATCCATTTTGTTCCAATAATTGTCTTATCCTCAAGTTTACAAACTAATGTCCATACTTTATTTCTCTCAAACTGGTTTAACTCTTCTTGTATGGACATCACCCACGATTCATCCTCAATTGCTTCACTCACATTCTTAGGTTCTTCTTAAGATAGAAAGACAAAATGACTGATCATATTCCTAAGTGAGGATCGAGTGGCTACTCCACATAATGGTTCACCGGCCTATTATTTGATCAGTGGGATGATTCTTTATGTACTTCCTGACTCACTCAAAAAATGAGCAGCTCAGAAGCTATCCCAAGTATAGGAGTTCTATCGTGTAATATTAAGCCCAACGGCTAGATTGTCTCCTCAGGGAATGCATTTTAATCTCAGATTTTACTTTCTTCCAATCGAAATTAAAGAGGTACTGAACTCAGTTCAGATTTGGGTCTTCAAGATTGTGGAGACTTAAATGAAAACACAAATTAAAGTCCTAAAACTATCACGCACGGAACTAAATAACAATAATGAAAACCCTAGTCTACTTAAGGAAACACTAGATCATACTAACTAAAAATGGAAACTTTAAACATGGAATTAAAATAACAATAATGAAAACCCTAGTCTACTTAAGGAAACACTGGGACACGCGTTAATTAAAAATGGCAACCTAGAACATGGAATTGAAAATACACAATGGAAACTAAACTAGACACATACTAAAAAAAAACCGAACCTATTAAAAATCGAACCTTTAGCACAATTAAGAGATCAAATCAAGACTCACAATTTAAATGCAAACATGAATTCAACGGAAATTTAAAAAACGTAAACAATAACGGAACACAATAAAAACACAACCTTTACTAATCATAGACCCTAACTAAATCGAATTTCGATAAAAAAAAATATATATCTAAATTTAATTAAGAATGCTAAATTAAAATAACTATCGATTAGATAAACAAAAAGATTAATTTAACAATAATGAAATACCCAACATTACTCAACTTAAACAAAAAGAAAGAAAACTCCAATAACATTAAAAAAAAAAACTAAACTTTCTTCAATATTCCAAGATTCAAAGAAAAGTAAATAAAAGAAAGAAAGAAAGGAAAAGAGAGAGAGAGAGAGAAACAAATCCACGGAGCCGTGGAGTTGCTGCTGTGATGGAGAAGTTGCTGCTGCGCTTTGGTGGTCCTGCTATGGAGTCGGCTAGTGTTCTGCTGTGCTTGGGGACTGCTAAAGATGGTGGAGGAGGCTAGCCATACTGCAAAAGGGCAGAGGAGGCCAAGAGAAACAGAGGAAAGGGGGAGAGTGAGGGAGGAAAGACAAAGGGAAGGAAGAGAGACAAGGGGAGAGAAGCAGAATTGAAAAGAACAAAAAAAAACAAACTAAAGAAGAAGAAGAAGAAGAAGAAGAAGAAGAAGGAGAAGAGGAGAATGGGGAGCCATGGGGGCTGCCTACGCAAGAAGAGAAAGAGAAGGGTTAAATAGGATAGGGGGGGAAAGCCCTAGACCCGAATAGGAAACCCGAATTGCTATATTTTTTCATTTTTTTCATTCTCTGTTCATCACAAATCTGACTCTTCTAGATCCCGTATCTTACAAAACTCAAAACACAAAAGTTGTAGATGATCCTTTCCTCTTTCTCCAGAAATTTGAATCGTATCGATCGGAGTTTGGACGAAAAAGTTATACATAAAATACGAACAGGTGTTGGTTTTGATTCCTGGGAATTTTCCTGCGACAAAAAATTACCAAATTCTCATAAATAGTGCAATAAAGTTCAAGAATGATGATTTTGGAATTTTATTAAAATATTGGACAATTTTGGACATTTAATTAAAAATATAAACTGTAAAGCTTGGGTTAAACATCCAATTACGCAGTTTCGACGCGTAATCACACCCCCCAACTAACGTTTTGCTAGTCTCTAGCAAATGACGTGAATGAATCTCAGGGTGGTATCTACAACTACATACTTCAGTAATCATGAAATCAATGCACATGCAGCAATAGTATACCATTTCACATACAAGAACATAACTGAATTTCACACAAGCTCGTTCATATTCAATGCACACGACTCCAAAACACGTCACCCATGCAAGTTTCATCGTTTATATGTGATTTGAAAGTAGTATACTCACATGAAGTTAATCAGTGGCACATTCAGAGTTAATGCAATCATATAAGTTCGAGTATAAACAGGTAAACTCTCGAGGTGTGTGTGATGTGTGTGACTCAGTACACCTAGGATGCCAGTGGACACCTACAGAACGGTTGCTTTGACTCGGCCTAACTGGTATACCCTCAAGAACACTCAAAGAAAATGGGTTCACTCATCATATGTGAGGAGGAGTGTCGCGATCAAACATCCCACATATTAAAAGGAGCAACGCTAAGTATATGGAGTGGACTAGTCTGGAAAGGATCTAACCTATCTATGAGGTGTCGGGTCCTTCACCCTAGCATCTTCTCACCTACTCGCCATATCCAACCGAGACCACCCTAGATCAACTTACTTACAAACTTGTCATGAATACATTTGAGGCATTAACCGGTTGAAGCATCTTCATACGTGGAAAATATGTGTCGTCCTTGACTTTTTGTGATATGTATTTGGGCCGGCATTGACATTTCATTTCATGCGCATGTGTATTGCTTATTCTTTTTTTCTGCTCATTCTTCATTTTCTGTCTTTTCTTGATCAATAAGGACAATATAACACTTCTTTTGTAATCTTCATACCATCAATGGGAATTGAGCTCGAATAGGGGTCCATGAATTAAGTCTATCTCTAGGGGTGGCTCAGCCTTCACATCTTGAGTAGGCTACAAGACCTAGGTTTCTATCTCCCCACTAGGTGTCACCTCTAAGCTAGCAAATAAAAAATAAAGACTAGTGTACAAGGAATCATCCAAAAAAATAGAATTGAGTTTTGTGAACTCTGATTTAATATTAATGCTCAAAAGGACGATAAATAACTCAAGGATATCTCACAAGGTGTCATAGTCTCCACGGGTGTTCTCTCAATGCTCACAGGAAACCCTAAGTGCAATGAATCACGTGAATGTGTTTATTCAGCCTCGTGAGATGCCGTGTAAATACAGGAAATTATATAGTCAAATTAACACGAATGTACTACCAATCGATTCTTCATGGAGTCATAAGATCATATAAAGAGAAAACTACGCATGATTGACTCAAGTGTGTCATTCTTAAGTTATACGCAAGTATGTGAAGGGTATACATAGTGTTAAGCATGACATAGTGTAATGTAATTCCTCAGTGCTCCTCCTTCATTTCTCTCTTTCTTTTTGATTTTTTTTTGATTTTTTTTTGAAATATAAAACCCGGTACGTGTATGTGCACAGTGTCACATGCGAATGCTCATCCCCCCCAATTAAAGTGGAACATTGTCCTCAATGTGAAAGCATAGGGGAAATAGAAAATACTGTGCACAGGAAAAGTAAGGCGTACCTGAGTGGCGAAATAATGGAAAACAAAGATCAAACTACGAGAAAATAGACTTGAAAACTAACTAAAAATTAAATAAGATAAAATAAAAGGACAAGAATGAAAAGAAAAACATCACAATTGTCTTGGCGGAGGCTCTGGAGGAATTTCGTCTGGTGGCCGCAGGTCTATAAATTGCATCGGCAGTTCTCCAAATTTGAGCCACCACAATCGATCAGTCGTCATACTTGCATGAAAATCAGCCTCAAATGAATAAATGTGTGTCAAAATACCAAACAATATGTGTGCAGGTTGACCCTCGTGTGTGCACAAGAAAGGGTCTTTATTCAACATTGTGTCTAGGAAATGTGCTTCTTTACGAACTAACGGTTGAGAGAAAGTGATCGGAATAATTACCTGCAGTTCTTCAGAAGCATTAACATTAAAGGTTTTACCTGGTTCTTTGAAAATTATATGCTCACCAGACTGGTCACCCTCTTTATCGAGTGTACATATCATCATACCACTGCAAGAGTCTGCCTCCTCATTAGGCTCCTTAGCATCTGATTCAGGCGGGGGTGATGGTTTCATGATTTATGAGCTCGGAGTATGAGGTACCACAGGTTGGTACTTCGTATGAGTATTAGTCTCCTCATCAACTAACTGCTTCTCTTGTGGCCCCGTTTCCTCTAATTTTTCTTTTACCTCTTCTAGTTCAGCCATGACTTCTAGTACTGGGACAACTGGTTGTTCGACGATGAGCATCTCATGTTGGGAAAATTCTTTCTCGCTTCTCGAAGTAGTGGTGGCCTCTATTGTCTCAAGAGAAACATCGTGTATTTGTTGTTGTGGTTGCTGGTACTCTTGAGGACTAGGCTGAGGTTCTGCGAGCAATTCTTCGTTTTCTAAGATATCCAATTGTGTGCTTATCGCATTAATGGTATCCCGCAATTCATTATTATGATCGACTTGAGTTCGCATGAATTGTTGGAGCATGTTCGCCATCTGTGTTATGCTATCCTCGAAAAGGTCTGACGATGTACAGCTCGGAGAGATTTGTTGTGGCTGCTATTGAGGCGGAGGAATATTTGGGCAGTTTGGTGGTTCATATGCATCACCACCACTAATTGTGCTGATAGGATGTGTAGTCATGGGTGCTTGAGTGTATTGTGTGTTGCATTGTGGGATATTGTCATCTAAGTAATCAGAGAATGATAATACCTGATCTGGATCCTCGCTGACGGGCTCTCCATTAGATATAGTCTGGACAAAACACTTGCAATCAGGGGTAAGAGCAGTATAAAAATAATCAGCTAACCTCCATGAGTCAAACCCGTGATGTGGGCAAGTACTTAGCAGATCCTTGAATCGTTTCCAGCAAGCCCCATATGTCTCATCATCCTGCTGCACAAAATTAAGAATCTGTTCCTGCAAAAATTGAGTTCTCTGTGAGGGACAAAACATATGCAGGAATTCACGCTCCATATCAGACCAATTAGTGATAGATAGAGGTCTCATCGAATGAAACCAAATCAGCGCCCTATCCTGCAAAGTAGCAAGAAATAAATTTAGTCTAGTAGATTCGTCAGCTTTAGCATGAGAGAAAAACATGTTGCAGGTTAACTCAAACTCTGCTAGGTGCTGTTAAGGGCACTCAGATTCCGTCCCATAAAACTTGGGTAACAATGACGTCCTCCCATGCTGCATCATGAAATTAAGCTCGTCATAAGGCAAAACAGTAGAAGAGGATGCAGTGGCATATTCAAGCTGCATAAAATCCATTATCGTGTGCGGTGCAGGTGCAGCCATTTTTCAAAACTCGAAATTTTTTTAATTTTTGTTTTCTGATTTTTTTTTCTTTTTCTTAAAACTAATAAAGATGACGAGAAAAACGCAAATTTGAGACTAAGAACAACATTCCCCGGCAACGGCGCCAAAAACTTGACTCACTCAAAAAATGAGCAGCTCGGAAGCTATCCTAAGTATAGGAGTTCTATCGTGTAATATTAAGCCCAAGGGCTAGATCGTCTCCTCAGGGAATGCGTTTTAATCTCAAATTTTACTTTCTTCCAATCGAAATTAAAGAGGTACTGAACTCAGTTCAGATTCAAGTTTTCAAGATTGTGGAGACTTAAATGAAAACACAAATTAAAGTCCTAAAACTATCACGCACGGAACTAAATAACAATAATGAAAATCCTAGTCTACTTAAGGAAACACTAGATCATACTAACTAAAAATGGAAACTTTAAACATGGAATTAAAATAACAATAATGAAAACCCTAGTCTACTTAAGGAAACACTGGGACACGCGTTAATTAAAAATGGCAACCTAGAACATGGAATTGAAAACACACAACGGAAACTAAACTAGACACATACTAAAAAAAACCGAACCTATTAAAAATCGAACCTTTAGTACAATTAAGAGATCAAATCAAGACTCACAATTTAAATGCAAACATGAATCAACGGAAATTTAAAAAACGTAAACAATAACGGAACACAATAAAAACACAACCTTTACTAATCATAGACCTTAACTAAATCGAATTTTGATAAAAAAATATATATATCTGAATTTAATTAAGAATGCTAAATTAAAATAACTATCAATTAGATAAACAAAGAGATTAATTTAATAATAATGAAATACCCAACATTACTCAACTTAAACAAAAAGAAAGAAAACTCCAATAACATTAAAAAAAAACTAAACTTTCTTCAATATTCCAATTCAAAGAAAAGTAAATAAAAGAAAGAAAGAAAGGAAAAGAGAGAGAGAGAGAAACCAATCCACGGAGTCGTGGAGTTGCTGCTGTGCTGGAGAAGTTGCTGCTGTGCTTTGGTGGTCCTGCTATGGAGTCGGCTAGTGTTCTGTTGTGCTTGGGGACTGCTGAAGATGGTGGAGGAGGCTGGCTGTACTACAAGAGGGTAGAGGAGGCCAAGAGAAACAGAGGAAAGGGGGAGAGTGAGGGAGGAAAGACAAAGGGAAGGAAGAGAGACAAGAGGAGAGAAGCAGAATTGAAAAGAACAAAAAAAACAAACTAAAGAAGAAGAAGAAGAAGAAGAAGAAGAAGGCGAAGAGGAGAATGGGGAGCCATGGGGGCTGCCTACACAGAAAGAGAAAGAGAAGGGTTAAATAGGATAGGGGGGGAAAGCCCTAGACCCGAATAGGAAACCCGAATTGCTATATTTTTTTATTTTTTTCATTCTATGTTCATCGCAAATCTGACTCTTTTGGAGCAGGAATCTCACAAAACTTAAAAAACAAAAGTTGTAGATGATCCTTTTTTATTTCTCTAGAAATTTGAATCATCTCGATCGGAGCTCAGATGAAAAAGTTATGCATAAAATACGAACAGGTGTCGGTTTTGATTCCCGAGAATTTTCCTGCGACAAAAAATTACCAAATTCTCATAAATAGTGCAATAAAGTTCAAGAATGATGATTTTGGCATTTTATTAAAATATTAGACAATTTTGGACATTTAATTAAAAATATAAACCGTAAAGCTCGGGTTAAATGTCCAATTACGCAGTTTCGGTGCGTAATCACTTCCATTCTCTAGGTAGTTCATTAACCTCATTTTCAATTTGATTAGTTTCAGAGAATGGTTCCTTAATTTCAATTTTCTTTTTTGACTCATCTTTAATGGATAGTTTTTCAAATTCATTATTTATCTTAATTTCATCTTCATCAGTACTTTTAGAGAAGGGATTTGACTCATCGAATACTACATGAATGGATTCTATAATGGTTAATGTTTGCTTATTATATACTTTGTAGGCTTTACCATGTAAGGCATACCCTAGGAAGATACCGTCATTTGATTTCACATCAAACTTTCATAGATGTTCATTGTCTCTAAGCACAAACCATTTACAGCCAAAGACATGAAAATATGATATGTTTGGTCTATGACCATTCCATAATTCGTAAGGAGTCTTATTTAGAGATGGTCTAATCAAAACTCTATTTAGAACATAGCAGGTGGTATTTACTGCCTCAGCCCAGAACTACTTAGGTAGTTTATGTTTGTTAAGCATAGTTCTAGCCATTTCTTGTATAGACCTATTCTTCCTTTCAACTACGTCATTATGCTGTGGTGTTCTAGGAGCTGAAAAATTATGAGCTATTCCTAATGAATTGCAGTAGTCTTCCATGCTTTGATTTTTAAATTCTCTACCCTTATCACTTTGGATTTTAGTAACAGTATAACCTCTTTCATTTTGAATTTTCTTACAAAGATTTATGTATTGTTCACATGCTTCATCTTTGTGACCTAAAAATAGTACCCATGTATATCTTGAATAATCATCAACTATGACAAATGCGTATGATTTTCCTCCTAAACTCTGAATTAGGTTTGGACCAAATAAATCTAAGTGTAGCATTTGAAGTGGCCTAGTTGTGGAGATTACTTTCTTCTTCTTAAAGCTCCTTCTTGCTTGTTTTCCTAGTTGGCATGCATCACAGATTTTATCTTTCACGAATTTAGTCTTAGGCAATCCCTCAACTAATTCTTCCTTAACAAGTTTAGATATTAAGTCCATGTTTGCGTGTCCTAGTCTCCTTTGTCAAATCTAGCTAATCTCATTTATAGAAGAAAAATAAGTAACATGTTGAGAGGCAAGGTTATCAAGGCTAGTGGTGTATACATTTTCATTATGATCAGCAATAAACAATATTTTGTTTTCAAATTTGTTATCTACAGTGCATTTGTCATGTTCAAATGAGACTTTATAACCTTTATCACATAGTTGACTTATACTCAATAAGTTATTTTTCAATCCATTAACAAACAACACATTATCAATGGCAAGTGAAGGTTCCTTACCAACTTTACCAACTCTAATGATTTTACCTTTAGAGTTATCCCAAAATGTAACGAATCCTTCAACTTTGGATATGATAGATACAAATTTAGCTTAATCTTCTATCATATGTCGCGAGCATCTGCTATCCATATACCACTTGTCCTTTGAGAAGGACAATCTCAAGCACATCTGCAGGACATAATCAGATAACTACTTTTGGTACCCAAATTTTCTTGGGTCTATGGAGGTTGGTACTAGATTCTCCTTTGACTTTCTAGACTTTCTTAATTTTGACATCTTTAGTTTTGAAGGGACAGTCAAATTTTGTGTGACCCAACCTCTTACATTTAAAACATGTAATATTTCTATGATAGTCTTTAGTTGGAACATACGATTTTGACTCTCTTACAAAATATCCCATGTAAAGATGTCTCTATTATAGATTCTTCTTCCCATTAAAACCAAGACGTTCCTTCTTTAGGAAATTTCTTTGAGCTCCTAGGTGTTTTTCAAAATTATTTTGACTTTCTGTAAATTTACAAATAATCTTAGATTTATCTTTCAAATTCTTTTCTAACTCCTCAATTTCAAATCCTTGTCTTCCATGAGAGATGCATGAGATTCATTTTGACGTTCAACTAACTTTGAAAATTCTTTCAATTTTAATTTCAAACCAGAATTTTTCTTATTCATTTTCCCAAGCATTTTAAGGGCATACAGATATTCCTGATGCAATTCATCATAAGAAAGCATGTTATTTTCATTTTCTAAATCACTTGAATAGTAAGATGAAGCAGAACAAAAAGATTGTACCTCGTGGTCATCGTGAGCCATCAGACATAGATTCACAATCTCATCATCTTTGGATTTAGATTCTGAACTGCTGATACTGTGTGTGTCCCAGTCCACCTTTAGGGTCTTCTTCTTCTTCTTCTTCTTCTTCTTCTTCTTAAACACTTTCTTTAGCTGGGGACAATCCGGCTTGATGTTTCCAAATTTTCTACAGTTATAACACATGGGAGGATCATCTTTTTGCTTCCTTCTGCTTGACTCTCCCTTTTCTGTTTTTGAGCCCTTGATTTTTTTTGGAGTATTTCTTGTTCTTTCTCATGAACTCTCCAAATTTCTTAGTGATGAGTGCCATGCTATCATCCAATTCTGAATCACATCCCTCACTGGAGAAGTGAGATAATGCCTTAAGTGCTATGACTTTCTTTGCTTTAATTTGCTCATTCTTCCTCTCATTTCTTGCAAGCTCATAGGTGATGAGCAATCCAATTAGTTCATCAACAGACATCTCCTTGAGATTTCTCTCTTCTACTATCGTCATAGCTTTCGCTTCCCAAACTAGTGGTAGTCCCATATGTATTTTCTTGACCAACTCATAAGTAGGGTAGGATTTACCAAGAGAATTTAAAGAATTCGTGATGTGTGTGAATCTAGTGTACATGGATTGAATAGATTCATCAGAAGTCATTTTAAATGTTTCATACTCACTAGTGAGCATATCTATCCTACTATCTTTTACTTCCTTAGTACCTTCATATGTAACTTCTAATTTTTCCCAAATCTCTTTAGCAGCGTTACATGCCATTACCCTATTAAACTCATTCATATCTAGTGCACAGAATAACAGATTCATTGCGGTAGCATTTATTTGCACAAATTTCCAGTTCTCTTCAGTATACTCATCTTCAATTTTGGGTACATTAATCTTATTAATTACTTTCATAGGGACATGGTTTCCCTTAGAAACAATTTTCCACACTTTCCAATCCACATTTAAAAGATATATACTCATTCTTCTTTTCCAATAGGTGTAATTCACACCGCAGAAAATAGGTGGTCTAGTGGACGAGTGTCCCTCACTGAATGGAGTTACACCAATGTGTGCCATATGATCTTTTTACATATAAACAATTAAGTCTATGTAAACCTCGCTCTAATACCAAATGTTAATTCAGGTGTAATCCCAAGAGGGGGGGTGAATTCAATATTTTCAAAACCTTTAATATTATTTACCACTTAATCCCAATTTCTATATTTAACAAATTACTTGCAGGGGTATGAAATTGATTCAAATTATTATTTCAATGAATTCAATTTTACCAAATTAATTATCAAGTGCCTGTGGGGTTATTCAACATATACACAAGTAAGATAAGTAATGAAATGCGTTGCGGAAATTAAACAAAGTAAAGGAATAGAGAAAGAAAACACAGTTTTTACAAGGTTCGGCCAACTTGGCCTACGTCCTCGCCTTGAGCAACCTACTCAAGGATTCCACTAAATTTTTGCTCCTTTAATCGGAATGGACCTTCCTTTACATCCACTACTTACAAGAGGCACAACTTCCTCCTCACCCGATTCACAACCTGATTTGTGATTATAATTATAGAAATTCAAATCTGCAAAACAACTCAATATTGGTTCTAACAAAGCTAGTGAGTACAATGGAAAACCTAACACATATTTATACAATTAAACTTGAAGCTTAGTATGTATGTAACAAAATAATCGTTATATGAATGATATTCTTCACAAAATTTCCCTTTGATCAAATCTCCCAAAATAATTATATAAGTAAATGCTTTGGAGAACTTAGGGTTTTAGTTCAACTTACAAGATGCAAGAATACCAAATGTGATTTTATTAAAAAAAATTTGTATTGAATATTATAAAGATATAGATTTTCTTGCAAATATCCAAAACACAATATGATCTTTGTATATGAATATGTATATATATATATGATATGTGTCCCAAATATCAAAACCTAATATAATATATATATATATATATATATATATATATATAGTTATAGGCTCTATGGATATTTAATCAAGTGGTTTTGTAATATCAAAAATACTGAGTCTATAAATGAATACACACTTGAATATAAAATATTTAACCAATGGAAAAACTTTTCTCAAGTAGTGATTTTGTCAAAATAATCTAAATCTATATAAGTACACTCAAGATCAATCTCTAAAATAATATTCAATAATAGAAAATGAGATGAAAAACTCTTTGAGAAAAAATATTAACAAACAAATTGATTTACCAAACCTCAATACCAAGTTGAATACACAACAATCGCTAGAGTGCCTTTTGAAGATCAATGTAGCCTTAGCTCAGATTTGAAGTATAAGCTTTGAAATCCCTAGCAATAATTCAGCAGTGTGTTCAATGTTCTCCCAAGTTGTGCTAATGTTCAAGACACTCAATCATATGCCAAAAAGTTGGGGCCCTAGGGTTTAGATGTTGATTATATAGGTAACCTTGCCCTTAGGATGAGTCCTAACCATTGGATCAACTTGATTAAAAAATAACTCGCATGTTCTCTCATTAAAGATTAAATTTTTAATCTTCTCGCAGGTTCAGACGACTGAAGAGTACGACTTAGATGACTGAAGTTCCTTAGAGCTTTGAAAAATTAACCTAAGCACAGGGTTTGACGTCTGAAGATTAGCTTGTTGATACACTGTTGTGCTTAAATTGAGATAGTCATTACTTTGAGTGTTAACTGCACACATACACCATTGAGGTTATAATTCTTACATTATTGGTGTGCATTGATTGATATTAGTACAAATCTGCTTAGTTGAGAAGCAAATATTTCGTATACGTCCTATATTGTATTTTATTGATTGTATTCCAGGTGTGGGCCTAAAGAAGGAGACTTGCCCTGTGAAAAGTCCCGGATTGGCTTTGACCCGGTTAGGAAACCTAGGTGCACCATCCTGGTAGGGTGTTTTGTATACAGTGCCTCTCCACCCATTAAGTGAGCCGTAGTGGAATCCTTGTGCTTGTGAGCCAAGGTGGGGACGTAGGCAATATTGGCCAAACCCTGATAACATATTTTGTGTCGACTCTCTATTTAATTTCTGCACTTTCAATTTCGCACATGTATGCTAGTACTTGAACTGCTATAAATGTTTTAATTGCTTTAAATATTTGCATACATATTTTCTGGGGGAATTGAGTCTATTTTAGAAAGACCCTAGGTTGTGTAATACTATTGCTGGATTAGTTGAACCTAGGGGAGAAACTTTTTAAATCTCCAATTCACCCACCTCTTGGGATTGCACCAAAGTCAACAGTTTCCCTTAGGACCAACCTAGATAAAATCCCATATGAACTTTGGAAGGGTAGAAGACCAAATATCTTTTACTTCCATATGTTTGGATGTGAGTTCTTCATCGTAAATGATAAAGGAGACCTAGGTAAATTTGATGCTAAATCAGATGAAGGAATTTTTCTAAGATATGCTGTGAATAGTAAAGTCTTTAGAGTCTACAACAAAAAGACCCTTTCAGTTGTAGAATCCATTCACATAGCATTTGATGAGGCTAATTTATTTTCTTCTAAACCTACTAACTTTGATAAAGTAGAAATTAGAAAAAGCTTAGAAGATCTAGCAATTCAAGAAACAAAGAATGAGAGTAATGAAGCTAGCACACCTTCGAATGATGACTCTCAAGATCAATATGAATTTCCTAAGGAATATAAGTTCGTCAGGAATCAACCTAAGAACCAAATTATAGGTGAACCGTAATGAGGAGTGACCACTAGATCATCATTGAAAAATTTTTGTAATCACTGTGCGTTCCTATCTTAAGAGGAACCCAAGAACACCAAGGAAGTAATAAATGATGATTCATGGATAGTAGCCATATAAGAGGAACTAAATCAATTTGAAAGAAATAAATTTTGGAAGCTAGTTCCTAGACCGACTGATCATTTGATAATCAACACCAAATGGGTTTTTAGGAATAAGAAGGATAGGTACGACATTGTAGTCCATAACATGGCCAGGCTGGTAGTTCAAGGTTATAATCAAGAAGAAGGCATAGATTATGATGAAACCTTTGCTCCTGCAGCTAGAATGGAAGGAATTAGAATGCTACTAGCCTATGCATCTCACAAGAATTTCAAACTTTACCAAATGGATGTGAAAAGTGATTTTTTGAATAGATACATAAATGAAGAATGTAGCACAACCCCCTGGGTTTAAGGACTTTCATTTTCTTGATCATGTGTTTAGATTAACAAAAGCCCTATATGGATGAAAACAAGATCCTAGAGCTTGGTAGGAACGATTGAGTGGTTTCTTGTTAGAAAATGACTTCACTAGAGGAAAAATTGATAGTACTTTATTTATAAAGTCTATGAACAATGATATACTCATCATTCAAATCTATGTTGATGACATTATCTTTGGTGCTACAAATGACGATTTATTCAAGGAATTCGCTACATGTATGCAAAATGAGTTTGAAATGAGTATGACGGGTGAGTTGACATATTTTCTTTGTCTTCAAATCAAACAAGCTAAAAATGGGACATTCATAAATGAATCAAAGTACATAAAAGACCTGCTCAAGAAGTTTGATATAGAAGGTGGCAAGCCATTGGGAATTCCAATGAGCACCTCTATTAGTCTTTACAAAGATGAGCAAGAAATTCTGGTAGATGTTAATTACCACAGAGGAATGATAGGTAGCATGCCTTATTTGACGGCTAGTAGCCCTGACATTAAGTTTAGTGTTTTCATGTGTGCTCAATTTCAAGCAGCTCGTAAAGAATCTCACCAAATAGCAGTCAATAGGATCTTAGGGTATTTGATAGGTACTATAGACTTAGGTTTATGGTATCCTAAAGATAGAGCCTTTGAGATAATTAGCTAATCGGATGCGGATTGAAATTAGAAATAGCTTCCCAAGAGGGGGGGGGGGGGGTGAATTGGACTTTTAAAAAAAATTTCTTTTAATTCTTTTTTAGAATTCTTAAACTTATTTTATTTCTTTTAATCAATTTGTGATTTGTTTGTTTAATTTGTTAAGCACTCGAGAACTTAGTTTCTTTATTTATTCCTTAACCATACAAACATCTAATCATTCAACGAAACCAATCAACTATAATTAGAAAACAAAAAACCAACCCAATACATAGAACTTATGTAATATAAAAACTCAAGATGGTTGTTTGTTTATATTAGCCAAATTTGAACCAAGCCTTGTATAAACAAATTTGCTTCTTCAATATGATGTGCAATGTAAAACCCAATCACTCTTTCCAAATATTTAGAATTTAGATAAACTCTTACTTAATTTCTATTTGGGATGTTTAACCAAGTAATGTACTCCCGTATGGTTTCCGCAAGATATAGTTTAACCAGCGTACTCCCTTTCGGTTTCCACAACCCAAATCAAAATAAAACTTTAAGTTTACTTGATTCCCAAATATACGTAGTATATATGATTTTCAATTTAAACCATCCATGCAATTTATATATGTACTAAAAATAAAGAGTAGAGAAAGAGAGAGTGAGACAGAGATTTTTACATGGTTCGACTTAGACCCAGCCTACGTCGTCTCCTTTGGCAAACCACCAAAGGATTCACTAAACCTGTTCCATTAATGGGTGAAAAAAAACCTTTACAAGTGATACCCCACGCTCAAACACTCCTTCACTAGGCTAGAGCCCGCCTCTCCAAACGATGTCCCCTCGTTCGGTCACTCCTTAACTAGGCTAGAGCCCGCCTCTCTAAGCAATATACCCTTGCTTAGCCAACGAACCAAACAACCCTTGGAATCATCAATCTACAAGATAATGATCAAATAGATGCATACAAGAACTTGCTCGTCAAAGAGCTGGTTAGTACACCAATTACAACACAACTAATATACTTTAAAGTAAATCACAATATGGAAATTAACTTGAAGCTCAAGGAAGTATATCACTGATTGAAAGATTTAGAATTTGTAGCACAATTCTGGTGGAAGAAGATCAGCTAAAACTCAGTTGAATTCATGCACAATATGTGAGCTTGAGAGCAAGAGAGAGCCTTGAGAACTTTAGAGCAATTTGAGAGAGACTTTGAATTTTTTTAGAATTTGAATTCTTGGTTGTGTTGATTCAATGATCTTTGAGGCTTATTTATAGACTTTAAAAAGTGTATAACTTGATCCCCAAGTGTGTTGAAGTATCCCCCAAGTTTCCATAAATTTTGAGCCCCAAGCAACCTCTTTAAAAAAGTTGACTGTTGTGAAAAAATCAAAACAGTCGCGTGGCAGATGACTGTCCATTTTGGGCAGTCATCTGTCCTGTTAAAACAAAAGGGCACAAAGGTGGCGGTCATCTATTCAAACCCACACAGACATCTCATTTTGCTCTGACAGTCGTCTGTCATGCTGTCAGCTTTAAGTACCCTTCAGTCTTTTGGTCATAACGTTCTCTGTATAACTCAAAATTTGATGATCTTGATGTCAAATGAAAGATAAGAGAAACTAATAAAACTTTCATGTTAAGTACATTTTAAAATAAAGATATTTTGATGGATAAAAATGTACATCAATGCAGATGTAGAAAAATTGACAGTATTTGAGAAATCCTCTTTTTGGTGCTTTTCATTCCTAAACTGATCTTAACCTTTTTGAAACAATTTTTGTCTTTATAAAAATATTTTCCAGGTATGTTCAATGGTATCTAGGTCCAATAAATTTATCTAAGAG
This sequence comes from Malania oleifera, assembly GCF_029873635.1. Lineage (NCBI taxonomy): Eukaryota > Viridiplantae > Streptophyta > Magnoliopsida > Santalales > Ximeniaceae > Malania > Malania oleifera. Next base: position 61,129,841 of record NC_080424.1, read on the forward strand.
CTTTATGCATTCATATTGAAATTCTTTGAAGTACTTACATGAAATTTCCTAGACTCTTTCAAATTTTCAATCCTTGAATTTCTTGAGGTCTTTATGCTTGCTTCATCTTTCTTTGAGCTTTCCATGTTGATCACTTTGACTTTCATTCTTGAAGCTTTTTCTTTAATATCAATGCTCTCATGATCTTCAAGTTTTAATCTTTAAATCCATGCTTCAAGCTTGATATAATCGTCCTTATTTGAGGTACAAGCTCTCATGAACTCTTTTAACCTTGCATTATTCATTTAGTCCTGAAAATACATCACTTAACATAGCATGTTAAGATCCACTTGTTTGTTAGTATGAAAATAGGATATTAAGCCTTGTAAGGCCAACAATCTCTCGCTTTTTGATGATGACAAATAAGAAGCAAAAATTGGAGTGAGCCTTAAAAAGACTCGCCCTTTCAATAAGCATCATCTTAACAATATTTGCAAGATCAATATCAATTTAAAAAACCCTTTTATAAGCATGCTCATCACTTTATTCATGCTCAAGTTTATCAATCAATGTCAAGTACTTCTCCTTCTTTTTATTTATTATGTTCATGCTTAATTTTTGCAATCTCATGCTCAATTTTTGCTTCAAACTTCTCCCCCTTTTGACATCGATCAAAAAGAGAAAAAAATAATAATTAAGTTCAAGTAAAATCACATGTTGAGCATATTATCAAACATGCGTATCAAACATATGAACACACTCAATTTATAGTTTTTCAATATAACATGTGTAGTGTGTTTTAACAATCATATCTTTACTAACAACTTTTTCCTTCTTTGACATTACTCAAGATTTCAATTGTTGATATTATGATATCGATTTAAAATTGAATTCATGAGTTCTATTTAAAATTCATGATACCAATTGAAAATTTAATTCATGATACCAATTGAAAATTCTCTGAATTGATTAATAGGGAAACAATCATAATATAAGCAATAAGTCATACTCCCCCTAAATTTAATACATTCAGTTTTGTTATCAATTATGCTTTCATCATCCTATGTTTCAAAACATCAAATGTCAATATTATGCTAAAATCATTAATGTCATATCATGCTAATAGATATAATCATACTTGTCATGCTTAAAAAACAAATTTAATTTTAGATTAAGATACCAAGTAAGCTTTTAAATTGTGATACAAATTAAATTTTTTTTAAATGTGATACCAAAAATATTCGTGGATACCAAAGACTTTATAGATACTAAAGTCATTATCACATTATACACAGCTCATGGATACCAATATAAAAAGCAGTAAGTCTATCCATGTAATTTATCAATAGCATGCATGATCAAGAATTAATTTCATATCAAAATTCATGCTTATACTCAATAATCTCATGCTCAAATTTTCAACATAATGAACCATAAATTTTCAATATAAGTCAAGTATATCATGTAGCATAGGTATGTAAGCATGTAGCATATAGCATATCATATAGGCATGTAAGCATGGAACATATAGCATTTCATTCTCAAATATCTTTAAAAAAAATTATGCAGTCACCTATCAACATGGGGCAGTCGTTTGTCACTAAATAACCAGGTTTTAAAAAATGAATAGAAGGGTGACAGTCATCTGTCCATATGATGACAGTCGTCTGTCTATGAACAAATTAGTTTTTCAATATACACAGAAGGTTGACAGTCGTCTGGAAAAACACTCACAAGTGGCTCACTGGTCATTGGCAGTCGTCTGTCAGAGCCTTGATAGTCATCTGTTAGGCTTCTGTTCTTCAGTTAGGCTATACAAAATTTGCCAGTCGTCTGTCAGCAGGATTTTCCTTATTTCAACATGCTTTTGAATTCTCTCATCTTTGCTCATTTAAAGTTAAAATCTCAATTTGATATTTTTCTTAATATTTAAGTTAAGCTTTGTAAAAATCATCCTATGATTTTGGCCAACAATGCCATTTTTGAATAAGCTTTGAAACTCATTTTTTGATCATGAATTAATTACTTTCTCAATTTTTAAAGTGGAATGACTTAATCCATGAAAATTTTCATTTATGAACTAGTCTTTCATCTTGGTACCCATACTTTCTTGGGTCCGGTTGGTTTGATAAAGGATGTTTCTTTAACTTTCCAAACTTGTTTAGTTTTTACATCCTTTCTCTTGAATGGACATTCAAACTTGATATGCCCCTTTTTCTTACATTGATAACATATAGTGTTAGTGTAAGCATTAAGGGATGTGATTGCATTATCTTTGGAGGATTTTGAGAAATAACCCATGTAAAGATTCATTTTTTTTTTTATTTTCAATTCCATTAAAACGAATGCCTTCTTTGTTTAGAGACATTCTTTGTGAGCCTATCATCTTATCAAGATTTTCTTTTCCTTTAGTGAAGTTATAAATGATCTTATCTTTTTCTTTGATTTGACTCTTGAGATTATTTAACTCTATCTCTTTCTTGTTGTCCACTTTCTTTAATGATTTCTCTAACTCTAGAGATAATTTTTTGATTCTATCCTCTAATTCAGAAATATACATATCTTTCTCATATATTGCAGAGGATAGGGATCGAAGGTCTTCTATCATTTGTTCATTCTTGCTTTCTAATTTTTTAATTTTCAAGTCATTTTCTTTTTCAGCATGAGTTTTAGCTTCTAATTCTTTCATTGCAGCATCATACTTATTTTCAATTTTATTGATCCTTGAATTCTTTTCCCTTTCAGCATTCTTAAGGGATTCTAATTCTTTCATTGTACCTTCATTCTTATTCTTCAATGAAGAATTTTGTTTATTTACTTTTATTAGCATCTTATGTACTTTGAATATATCATTTTGTAGTTCTTCATAAGATGACATACCCTCATCATTGGATTCATTTGAAGAATTACTACAAGAATTATCTAAGGATTTGGCTGAAAAACTTTCCTCATCGTCTGAAGCCGTAAAGCACGTATAAGCAACCTCTTGGTCACTTGATTCAATTTCAGAACTACTTGTACTCATCATGTCCCAAGTAGTGGCTTTCATGGCCTTTTTCTTTTTCTTCTTAGACTCTTTCTTTAGTAGTGGACATTCTGGTTTTATATGTCCAGCTTTGTTGCAATTATAGCATGTAGGAGTTTTACTTTTAGATTTATTTTTGCTAATTTCTTCTCCTTCTTCATCTGATTAGAAGTCTTGGTTTCTTCTTTTAAATTTCTTTCTCCTTCTTAGTATCCTTGCTAGCTTTTTAGATATGAAGGCTAATTCATCTTCATCCATTTCTTCTTCACTAATAGAGTTTGAGGCTTTGAAGGCTATAGATTCTTGGGCTTTGGTTTTTCCGTTCTTTTCATTCATTTCCATTTCATATGTAAGGAGAGATCCTATAAGTTCATCTAAGGAAGTGTTTTTCAAATTTCTTCCTTCGGTTATGGCAGTGGTTTTTGGTTCCCATACGATTGGTAGCCCTTTAAGAATTTTCCATATCCTTTCATAAGTGGTGTAGGTTTTTCCTAGTGCAATTAGGGAATTTATTATGTGAGTAAACCTAGTAAACATATTAGTTATGGATTCATCCAAGTTCATCTTAAAGGCTTCATATTCACTTGTGAGCATATCGATCCTATTATCCCTAACATCTATAGTGCTTTCGTAGGTGACTTCTAGCTTGTCCAATATTTCCTTAGCTATTTTGCAAGTCATTACTCTATTAAATTTATTGGCATCTAAAGCACAATATAGAGCATTCATAGCACTAGAGTTCATTTGCAACATTTTATAATCTCTTTCAGTCATGTCTTTCTCTTCCTTAGGTATTTGTTTTCCATCTACTAATATGCTAGGAATTAGATCACCATCCATGACAACCTCCCAAGCTTTCCAATCCATGGTTTGAAGGTATATTTGCATTCTCTTTTTCCAAAATGTATAGTTGTGTCCACAAAAGATTGGTGGCCTAATTGAAGATTGTCCCTCTCCAAAGGGAGCTATGCCTAAGTTAGCCATTTAGATCTTTTTATAACTTCTAGTTAAGAGTCGCTATAACCCCGCTCTAATACCAATTGAAATTAGGAATAGCTTCCCAAGAGGGGGGGTGAATTGGACTTAAAAAAAAATAATTTCTTTTAATTCCCTTTTAGAATTATTAAACTTATTTTATTTCTTTTAACCAATTTGTGACTTGTTTGTTTAATTTGTTAAGCACTCAAGAACTTAGTTTCTTTATTTAATCCTTAACCATATAAACATCCAATCATTCAACCAAACCAATCAACTATAATTAGAAAGCAAACAACCAAGCCAATGCACAGCACTTATGTAATATAAAAACTCAAGATGGTTGTTTGTTTATATTAGTCAAATTTGAACCAAGCCTTGTATAAATGAATTTGCTTCTTCAATATAATATGCAATATAAAATCCAATCACTCTTTCCAAATATTTGGAATTCAGATAAACTCTTAGTTAATTTCTATTTGGGATGTTTAACTAAATAACGTACTCCAATATGGTTTCCGCAATATATGGTTTAACCAATGTACTCCCTTTCGGTTTCCACAACCCAAATCAAAATAAAACTTTAAGTTTACTTGATTCCCAAATATACATAGTATATATGATTTTCAATTTAAACCATCCACGCAATTTAAATACGTACTAAAAATAAAGAGTAAAGAAAGAGAGAGTGAGACGGAGATTTTTACGAGGTTCGACTTATACCCAGCCTACGTCCTCGCCTTTGGCAAACCACCAAAGTATTCACTAAACCTATTCCATTAACAAGTGGAAAAAAAACTTTACTAGCGATACCCCACGCTCAAATACTCCTTCGCTAGGCTAGAGCCCGCCTCTCCAAACAATGTCCCCTCGTTCGGTCACTCCTTAACTAGGCTAGAGCCCGCCTCTCTAAGCAATATCCCCTTGCTTAGGCAATGATCCAAACAACCCTTGGAATCGTCAATCTACAAGATAAATATCAAATAGAAGCGTACAAAGAACTTGCTCCTCAAAGAGCTGGTTAGTACACCAATTATAGCACAACTAATATACTTCAAAGTAAATCACAATATGGAAATTAACTTGAAGCTCAAGGAAGTATATCACCGATTAATTCTATCAATGATTGAAAGATTTAGAATTTGTAGCACAATTCTGGTGGAAGAAGATCAGCTAAAACTCAGTTGAATTCGTGCACAATATGTGAGCTTGAGAGCAAGAGAGAGCCTTAAGAATTTAGAGCAATTTGAGAGAGACTTTGAATTTTTTCAGAATTTGAATTCTTGGTTGTGTTGATTCAATGATCTTTGAGGCTTATTTGTAGACTTTAAAAAGTTTATAACTTGATCCCCTAGTGTGTTGAAGTATCCCCCAAGTTTCCATAAATTTTGAGCCCCAAGCAACCTCTTTTAAAAATTTGACCGTTGTGAAAAGAATCAAAACAATCGCGTGGCAGATGACTGTCCATTTTAGACAGTTGTCTACCCAATTAAAACAAAGGGGCAGAAAGGTGGTATCGTCTATCCAAACCCACACAGATGTCTCATTTTGCTATGACAGTCGTCTGTCAAGTTCTTGACAGTCGTCTGTCATGCTATCAGCTTCGAGTACCCTTCAGTCGTTTGGTCATAACTTTCTCTGTATAACTCCAAATTTGGTGATATTGGTGCAAAATGAAATCTAAGATAAAATCCTAAAACTTTTATGTTGAACAAATATTAAAATAAATATTTTTTGATGGACAAAAATGTACATCAATGCAGATGTAGAAAAATTGACAGCATTTGAGAAATCCTCTTTTTGGTGCTTTTCATTCCAAAACTGATCTTAACCTTTTTGAAACAATTTTTGACGTTATAAAAAAATTTTCCAAGTATGTTCAAAGGTATCTAAGTCCAATAAATTTACCTAAGAGCTTCATGCATCCACATTGAAATGTAAAATAGACCGAAAAAGTACAAGTGATACTTGTCACCTCTTAGGACGATCTCTAGTATCTTGGTTTTCCAAGAAACAGAATTCTGTGGCATAATCTACTGCTAAGGCTAAATACATAGCAGCAGGTAGCTGTTGTGTAAAAACATTGTACATAAAACAAAACTCAAGAATTTCAATTTGGAATATTCAGCTGTACCGATTAAATATGATAATACCAACGCCATTAATATTTCCAAAAATCCTATTTCTTACTCTAGAACTAAGCACATTGATATTAGATACACTTAGAGATCATGTGCAAAAGGAAGATATTATTCTTGAATTCATAAACACGGATGAACAATGGGTAAATATTTTTATAAAACCTCTTTCAGAGGATAGGTTCATCTCTATACGATGAGAATTAGGTTTATTGCATGGTAGAGAGGTGATTTAAGAAAGAGAAGTTAATAAGAATGAGTGGTCAAGTTAATTGAATAAGTAAGTCAAAAATCTTGAAGGATAGGTGACTGACTCTATACCATCAACCGATTGAACTTACATTGACTTACGAATATCTTAACTTCAGGAACATCAAGAGACCGACTCTTTGAGATCAGTCAACTGACTCGCTTCTGACTTGTGCGATTTTAACAAATACACAGGTTAGGCGACCAACAGTATCAGGTTAGTTGACTAACCTACAGAGGTATATATACTTTATGTTTTTAAAAGCCCTAACTTTTTCAAACATCAGTCTACTGACCCTTGTTCTCCTCTCTTCTGAAGTCCTCTCCTTCACCTCCAAGTGATCTACCACGAAGATTTCTCCGATTAATCTTCAAAATACCTCTCCATATTTCATCCTACTCCTATTTTTGAGGATTTTACTGAACATCTTCTCTAAAATCATGCCAAAGACCAAACAAGGTTCCAACAAAGGCTCCACTTCAGGGAAGGATGATACTCAAGACATTGAGAAGTGGTTGGTCAGCCCCCAAGCCAAGAGAATGTATCGGGAACATATCAAATCTACCGAACCCATTCTTGGTAAGATTTTTGATGCTGATTTCATTAGAGAGGATTTTCCCGATATCTTGCCATTATTTGATGCTTTGGGTTGGGAGAGATTTATCACCTATCAAGCTAGAGGTGTTTATCCAAATCTAGTTAGGCTATTCTATGCAAATATAGTGAAGGGTGAAAATTTATATTCTATAACGATTATGAATAAACCATTTGTTGTAACTCCTCAAACCTTAGCCATTAGATTTAAAATCCAAGAAGGAGAGTTTGAATGTCCACAACTTGGACAATCTTGGATTATGGTACAAGAGTATACTCCTAAGGAATTTTTGCCAATGATAATGATCAAAGAACCAATTTATTTTGGTCACCCTCTACTTTATAGACATCTAAATCTAAAAGTAAGGATAATTCATGACCTCATTACATACAACATCTTGCCTTGGGTAGGGTTTTGTGACCATCTATCCCACTTAAATTGTTTCTTAATGTAGTGTTTGTATAATGGAAAACGTCTTGAGTTGCTGAGCCTGATTTTGAAAAGGATGGTTTCAAGAGAAGAAGTAAGACAAGTAATTCTTCCTTATGGAGGAATTTTAACCCTAATTTTTTAACATCTAGGAGTCACTACCCCATCCACCTTGTTTATAAGATGAACTCGTCATGATTACTTTTTTTCCACCACTAATAAGAAAATGGGTTATGAAAAGTATCAAAAACATGGATGGTTGCCTAAGGGTGGTAGGGCATGTAGAGCTGCTACTCTGTAGCAGGCTCCAACACCACAACCAAATGTACCATAAGCAAACGATGCTCCCTCATGGTTTGTAAATTATCAACAACATATAGATTTGTAGCTGAGTGATTTCCGTGGTGAAATGCATACATGTTTTAGTGCACTTTAGTCCAGCTTCATTGGTTTTGATCAGAACCTTGGACACCTTGAGAGTTATATGGGCGACTCTTCTTCATCGCGAGGGAAGGCTCCCATGGAGACAAGCTCAGGTGGTGATGATGATGATGTTGATGATGATGAGGAGGAGGGTACGAAATCCAATGGTGGTGACTAAAATGCTAAAGACTTATTTTCTTAATCTCTTTTATCTCAAACAATTGGATTGTAGTATTTGTGTTTGCTACATCTTTTGACAATACTTTTTTCTCTTTTGCTTCTTCTTAACATTTATTTTGGATATTTTTTATTGCATTCTGATTTTGGATTCTCTTGAACATCTTTTGCATGTTGAATATTGGATATCTGGATTGGACATTTTAAAGGATGCTTGACTTGAGAATTGCATGCTAAATTTTGGACCATGTCTTTGTGAACTGATTGCTGACTTTTGTTCCTATGATTGAGTTGCATGTTACTTGTTTGCATTACTCCTTTTATTAATGTCAAAAGGGGGAGAAGTATAGCAAAATGAGCATGAAAATGAGATTGCAAAATGAGCATGCAATTGCAATATATTGCAAAATCAGCATGAAATTGATATTACATATACATGAACTTTGAGATTGCAAAATGAGCATGACATTGAGCTATATTGCCAAATGAGCATGAAATTGAGATTACATATACATGAACTAAATACTCTAAATTTTTTATAAGGCATATACATGAGCTAAATAGTCAAATTTTTTTAGAAGTACACCTTATGAATGAATTTTTGAGTTTAGATAAATAGTTCATTCTGGGGGAGTTATACTTAGTAATGCATGATAAATGTTGAAAGTGCTGAAAGCTTGATATATATTCTGATATGATTTTTGAAAATTTTAATATTCATACGATGACTTATTGAGGGCAATCTAAATGTGAGGGGGAGCCTTATTAAGTTTTTCTCATTTTCCTCATTTTTGCTCCTTATTTGTCATCAACAAAAAAAATGGGAGATTATTGGCCTAACATGACTTAATCTTGTTTTGATGATAACAAATCAAGGTTACATGATGTGTTTTGAGTTAAGTTTCACGACTCAAGTGTTTAATGAAATTAAGTGATTTTACTTGAAGAGAGATGTTGAAGCTTAGACTTAAAGCTATAAGTCATGAGGAGCATGAAGAACATTAAAGTATTGATCAAAGCTCCGAAGGATACTTAAAGCTTTACAACATGAAGACTTAGGAACTTTGATAGTCTTATCTTGTTAAGTCTCATGTAAGTACTTCAATACTCAATTGAAGATTGAAGCTCTTAAGATTCATTATGGATTTAAAGACTTATTTAAAAACATGGAAAATATTTTTATAAGGTCTAAAATAAGTTTTCCAAGTGACAATTTTAAGTTTTGGAACCAAACTTTGAAAAACAATAAGTGGCTAAGTGGTCAGGCGACTGATGATATTGCATTAGGCAACTGATATGCTACTGACTTTGTTAATGAGGGTACAAAATAGGATCAGGCGATTGACCTACTTCTAACTATTTTTATGCGCTAATTTTAAAGAGCTTAGGCAACTGACCCTATGGCTTAGTCGACTGATGTCGATGTTTTAAACTTTTAACAGTGCGAATTTCATTTCTAAATTTAAATGATTGGGTTTCCAAACTCAGAGAAAACTGGGGGAAAATGGTAAGAAACCTTTCTACTTTATATATAGGTTATTTTTTCACAAATTAGGTTAACTTAATACTCACAATTCAAAATTTGTGTTATAGTGCTGAAATTCTTTCTAAAAATGCTATTGTGAGTTCTTGTTGAAACCTTGTGGAATTCTGATTTGATCTTTTGAAATCCACACTCTAAAATCAGAATATTGGTTATATCTTCTTCAGCTTCATCACTTGATTGATTTATTAAAGTATATTATGCTCTAACATGTACAAATTCTGCTATATTGAAGAGTATTTTTATTGTACAAATAAACTTATTTTTCTATTTTTTTTATTGATTGTTTAGGTTATTGAATCGTTGCCTAGAGAGAGGGTTGTTTTTTTCAAAGAGGGAACTCCACCTTGAACAGAGAAAGGGGTGCTTCATCTGGTTAACGAAGCGGGAAAGGAAAATCTTCAAAGCGGGTTGCTTGAAGCAAGGACGTAGACTACTGGCCGAACGTTGTAAAAAATATAGTGTTTAACTCTTCTTTAGTTACTCTTTAAATTCTTGCAAGTTATAATCTGCATGTATGATTTTATATTCAATGGGAAGTTGCTGAATATTGGGTTTTGGTTGTGATTGAATCAAATTACCATATTGTATGTTTGTTTGTGTTGTTGGATTAAAAATAAGACAATAATTAATCTTTGAATTCAAGTGTGAAATAGTTGAGGTAAAGTGTTTGTGATCGATCATTCCTTTGAAGCATAAGTGGTAAGAGAATTCAAGTTGCATTACTAAATTTGTGTCTTGAGAATATCACTGACTATTGCTAAAAATCAAATTCTGTTATTTGATTAACTAAATTAATTGGAGGATAAGTTTGACTGATAATTTTAGCTTTCACATTCATATATAATTAGGATTGTTGATTGGTATAGTACGTTCGCTGATTAGTTATTGTGATTGTGTTGTGTAGACACCCTATTTTTGCCCTAGCCAAATAGAACAAAGGAGTCCCTTCTCATTATTATTATTATTACCTTATTTTTATTATTATTATTTCATTATTATTATTATTTATTTTTATTTTTATTACTATTACTTTTATTATCTTTATTTTATTTTTACTTTACTATAATTATTTTTGTTTTGTTTTATTTTATTGTTATTATTATTATTATTATTATTATTATTATTATTATTGTTACTATTATTATTATTATTACTTTTTGTATTATTACTCTATTATTATTATTATTATTATTATTATTATTATTATTATTATTATTATTTTACTGATAATATCTTTATTATTTTTATTTTTACCATAAATATTTATTATTATTTACTATTAATAGTAGTATTATTCTTATTATTATTATCTTATGGATACTTATATTATTATGATAATTATTATTATTATTATTTCCTCTTTCATTGTTACCATAAGAATAAAAGAATAAAAAAAAAGAAGAAAAAGAAAATCAAAAAAAAAAAAAGGAAAGTCTACACTAGGGTTTTGGGGAGAGCCTTTAAAAAGGCTTGAGAACTCATACAGGGGGGGAGCGCACAAGACAGCTGGGCACGGCCAAGGAAACCAAAAGAAAAGAAAAAACCTATTTTTGCTACAGAGGTGTCTGGCGCACCCTCGGCCTCCCTGCTCTCTTTCCTCAACCTCTATTCTCTCGTTCTCGGTTCTCCCTCTCCTCCCCTACCCTCCGCTCTCTCTTTCTTCCACTCCCTCTACTCTCTTACTGCAATATTCCCAGCCACCCGAGCCATTGAAGATTTCCGGCCATCAGACCAGCGGCCACGGGGTTCCTCTGCAACCGTCGAGTAGGCCCCAAGCAACAGCCCCCATTTTTGGCCTCCTCTGCACCAGCCAGCCGAGTTGTTCTGCATTCGGCCACGTCTCCATACCTACAGCAGAAAACCAGCCTTCACAGACCACCGTCATCTCCGGCGAACAGCAACCTAGGTCACGAATCCCCTTCTCCGTTCTCGCCTGTAACTCCAACCAAGGATCCCGACGGCAGAACCACCATTCCCAGCTTCATCGTCACTCTCCTCTGTCCTACGCCAGCCTCCACCCAGTTCAGAAAACTCCACGGCAATCGTGAGCCACCATCGAGCGATCCCCTGCACCAACGCCAACTCAGGTCTGCTCCCCCACGGGCACCCTCCGACATCTCCATCATCCTCAGCCACTCCAGCAGACGCCAGAGAAGCTCAACTCCGTCTCAGACCAGCCGGGCAGTTCTGCAACTCCAGCACCACGGCCACCATCCTCTATCTTGCTCAGCTCCCAGCAGATCACCCACGCAGCACTGCTGCTGCCTTCCGGCAACCCACCTCTGTAAGTACCCGCTGCCATCTCCTGTACACACACACCACACACACACGCACACGGACCTCATGAACACTGCATCTCACACACACAGTATACATATATATATATATATTTATATATTCATTAGTGTTGATATATATATACGTATATATTGGTTTTGGTTTGAGGTTTTAATGCTTAAAGTGTAAATTTTTGGCATCTCTATGTATATACTATATTGACCATATTAGTACTATTATTCGTATATTATTGATAGTAATATTATTATTATTTATTATTATATTATATTGTTTATATATCATTATTAATAATATTATAATGTTGTTTATATATTACCATCAATAATATTATTATATGTTTGTATATTATCTCTAATGTTGTTATTATATGGGTTGTATTGTTGTTATGTTAATTGTATTAGTGTTATTACCATATTGTTTATGTATTAGTATTAGTAATATTATTATATAATTGGTTTATTAATATTAGCATTGTTATTGTATGGGGCATTTTTAATATTATGGTATATTTCATCATATATATATTTTTTTATTTATTTGTATATTTATTCAGGATGTCCATATTTATAAATACTAATTTGTTTATCTTCATTATTGTAGGATTTTTCTTTTTATTGCCAAGGTAAGATTTCAATTGTAATATTTAAATGTGATAATTTATGTTGTCATTTTTTTTGTGCGTAATATTTAAGTTGTATGTGTAATATGTATTCTAAGGTTTCGGGTTTTTTATCTTGTTGTGGTTCTTATGTGTAAGATTTTTTTTTTTTATATTATTTTATTCATGCATATATTGTAGGTTAACTTTATAGTATATTATTAGTATTTTAGAATTTTGGTCGTGTTATATATCATGTTAGGAGTTTTAGTAGATTAGTTGTAGTGGTATTTCAAAACTATAGTTGTATGTGTATTCTAGAATGTTAGTCATATTAGGTATTTAATAACTTAGGATTTATAATTAACATCATGCATATAATTTAGTATTTTAGGTAACTTTTAATATGGCATCTTGAGTAATACTATATATTTATTATTATTATGATACTTTTAGTATGTTAATTATTATGGTAAGTTTAATATTTTAGATAATATAATATTTTTGGTGTTTTGGTATCATGTTATTATATGGTATGTTTAGTATATATAGTATTATAGTAATTTATTACGTATTATATTATTTGTGGATATTTAGTATTGTTATCATTGTGTTTATGTTTATTATGGTATGTTTAAGTATTTTTGTTTATAACGCACATGTAGTATTTTAATATTATGATATGCTCATTATCATAGTCTATACTATATGTTTATATTCTACTATTATTGGTATGTTAGATATTTTAGTTTCTATTATATATGTTGATTAGTACATATTATGGTATCCTAATACTCTAGTTTATTGTTATTTTATTCATTTATTTATTATGTTTAAATTATTATATCTATTATCCAAAACCTCCCAAACTAGTATTTTCATACTTAGGAAAACCCATAAAATTTCTAAAATTTGGGAGTGTATTTTCTTAATTATAATCCCTATGATTTTAATGCGGGGGTATGAGCCTTCGGGCATCACGTACCCTAAGCTCTGAGGGAATGTATATATGTATATATTATCTTTATTTATTTATTATTTTATTTATTTATTTATTTTTACATGTATTCATAAATTCATAAAAAGGAGTAATTTAAAGAATTATTAGATTAACTTAGGGATAATTTCAAATTAATTAGGTACCGTTCGTAAGAACGGGCGCGTAGGGGGTGCTCGTACCTTCCCCTCGCGTAACCGAACTCTCAGCCCCAACTCTGGTAATGTAGACCGATTCTACCCCTAACGGGGTAGTAATCATGTGTTCTAACCGCACTAAAGGTTAGTGGCGACTCCGATATCCATGTTTTTCCATGAAAATATTAAAATGATTTCTAATTTCGCCGCCCGGGGCACACGCGCTCCCGGGACGTCGCGACAGCTTGGCGACTCCGCTGGGGACTGTTAGAGAGTTGAGCCATTAATTAATTAGAAATTATCCCAAGTTCAAATTTAATAAAAACTTTAATTTCTCCTTATTTTGTGAATATTTTAATTTGTAAATAACTTTGATTAATTGTAGATATTTTACTTCCATAATTTGTAAATAACCTTAATTAATTAAAAATATTTTGTTTCGTAATTTTTTTTAAATATTAATTGTAGATATTCTGAATAAAGCATATTAATTGTAAGATATTTTGAAAAAGTAAATTAATTATAGATATTTTGTATACTAATCGTAAATATTTTGTTTCCTTATTTTTGTTTCCAATTTTTTTGTGAATAAACATATTAATTGCATATATTGTGTTTCCTTATCTTTTGAATATATATATTAATTGTAAATATCTTGTTTCCATATTGTTTATAGCATGTGAATAAATGTGGGGATAGTGGGATTAGGTTAAAAATTAAAATCACACACTCTCACGCTCTATACCCGAGCTTTCCTTACTAGGATTAGATAGGAGTGTAATAGCGTTTGTCCCCACGTGGCAGGGCTTGTGGGGACCCGCGAACCACTCCACTCAGTTTAAACTTTGTCCAAACCCCTTTTGGGTGAGGATGGAGGTTAGATTGGGAACCTGTTTTATATAGGGATTAGAGCCTACCCACACGTACTTGTCTATAGTCTTCTCTAACTAGGATAGAGCCATGAAAAATCCCATATATACGTACCTACCCTAGGTTGGGACAGGAGTCACATCCTTCTCCATGTATAGTGTGTTGTATATATGTTATGAAATACCTTGTATTATACCATGCATGCTGCATCCATTTTAGACTTACATACTACTTAGCCAGTATTCTAAAAAAGCCCATTAATGAGACCATGGCCCATCCTTTCAAAAATGAAGCACTTGGCCCAAGCATTTTTAAAATATGGGTCGGCCCAACCCTTTTCAAATAACTTGGGCCCAATTCTGGCCCAAGCATTTTTAAAATATGGGTCGGCCCAACCCTTTTCAAATAACTTGGGCCCAATTCTTTAAAAGCAAACTTGGGCCCGACCTTTTTCTAAGCAAAAACTTGGCCCATGCCTTATTTTCAAAAAGGGTCAAATCCAGATTTCAAAAGAGGACTTCAACCCCATTGCCTAAAAATTTGGGCCAACATTTTTTCAAGTAATCCAAGCCCAATTCCTTTTCAACTAGGGCCTCAGCCTATCATGAAATATGGGTCGACCCAATCCTTTTCAAATAAATCGGGCCCAATTCTTTAAAAACAAACCTAGGCCCGACATTTTCCTAAGTGAAAACTTGGCCCAGACATGATTTCCAAAGAGGGTCAAACCCAGATTTCCAAAAATGGGCTTCAGCCCTATCACCTAAAATTCGAGCTAACATTTTTTCGAGTAATCCAAGCCCAATTCCTTTTCAACTAGGACCTTAACCCATCATGAAATAGTTCGAAGCCCATATTTTAAAATACTTGAGGCCCAAGTGCACACTAAAGTCCATAAGTCCACATTGAATGAATCCGATGGGTTGACTTGCCTGGGTCAACCCCAACCTCAGAATATAATTTGACCCTTTATAGAATCTGAGGTACATGGACCATCATCAAGGAAATGAATGGGTAAGGGAGAAATTGAATTGAAATCGTGGCTCATCAATGGTCATGTTAATCTTGAAATCTCTCATTAGTGGAATTTTTCTAGAATCCTGGCTAAGTTGTCAGTTAGGTTACATTGTATTTATGCACTTCATTTCATACATAGTCATGCATGATAGGCTGCATGCACGCTCATGTCTTTGTTTATATATATAAGTACATTAATTGCATTTATACATAAAAACCTATTACATACCCTGATCATGCATCAAAACACATTCACTCATGCATAATTGTGCATTCATGATTCTAAAGAGGAAATTGTTGGTTTTCAGTTCAAAAAGGTCGTTTGAGTAATATAAAGCAATAATTGAGACCACCACGCATCAGTACAATACCAGGCGAAGAGCGAGAGAAATGAGTGAACAATTGGAAAATAGAGTCCTGGGTCTAGAACAAGGACAAGAAGAAATAAATGACAAGATAAGTAAGGTTCTGGAGTTACTGATGAACAAGGGAAAGGCAGTGCATGTTGATCCCGAAGTAGATGTGGACCCCGCTCATCCCCCAGGGTTCACCCCAGATCATGGACAAACATCAATTCCACCGTCTGGTGTCATGGGGGGTCCACCGCCAAATATGCCTCCTTTCATCCCTGCTATGCCAGCACAGGGGTTCCCAGTGGTAGGAACTCCTCCGTTAGTACCGTCTGATATGGGAATAAGCAAATCTGAGGCTGAGCGTCGCTGCGACGTATTAGAAGATCGCTTAAAAGCAATGAAAGGTTCTAATACTTTCGATTCAGTTAATCCAAATGACCTTTGCTTGGTGCCTAAAGTCACCCTACCACCAAAGTTCAAAATGCCAAACTTTGAAAAGTTTGACGGGACCCGATGCCCTCGAACACATCTAGTGATGTACTGCCAAGCAATGGCCGCGTACTCAGACGATGAAAAACTAATGATGCATTGCTTTCAAAGCAGTTTGACTGGGTCCGCTATCCGTTGGTACATTCAGCAAGATAAGGCTCGGGTCCGCACTTGGAAGGACTTGGCCAATGCCTTTGTTACTCACTACCGCCATGTGACAGAAATGGCGCCTGATCGGATGATGCTACAAGAAATGGAGAAGAAATCCACTGAAACATTTAGAGAATATGCTTACAGGTGGAGAGATATGTCAATCCAAGTGGACCCCCCGGTGAGTGACCGAGAGGCTATCTCCTTGTTCGTAAGTACATTAAAAGACCCCTACCGCACGCACCTTTGGGGAGCAGCTCCCCACGATTTTATGGATATTGTGGCTACAGGAGGAAGAATTGAAGGCGATATCAAGGCAGGCCTAGTCAAGGATAATGGCTTGGAAACTGGGTTAGGCAAAAGGTGGAGTAATAGGAAGAAGGAGGAAGAAGCACAAATGATACAGGGGCAGTTTAATTGGAAGAATCAGTATACCAGAGGTGGGAACCAATGGCCCAAGAGAAACTTTGATTTTGAGCCCATGGTAAATCAAACGGCGCATACAGGCACAAGGCCCCAGATTGTTCACTCTGGTCCACCGAATCAGCAAACACAAGACAGGTTTGTGACCAGAAACTTCCGAAGGGTGGACCCCATTCCCATGACATATGCCGAATTATTTCCTCAGCTGCGGGAAAAGGGGATGGTATCTGCAATCCCTGGGACACCCGTTGCGAACCCTCCTCCACAGTGGTATGATCCTGGGGTTCGTTGTGAGTACCATGCTAACTCTCCCCGCCATACTATTGACCGTTGTTGGGCTTTCAAGCATAAGGTGCAATCGTTAAGAGACGCAGGATGGTTAGCTTTTGATGACAAGCAACCCGGAGTCCAGGGGAATCCTTTGCCCAAACACGAGGAAGGAAGTGGTTAACATATCAGGGAGGTTCCCAAATCAATGGTTTCAGTCGTTATCCACTGACACTAAAGTGATGGGATACCGAACTTTTGACTATCTAATCCTTTTTAGTTGATGTTCTTTTGTTTCCCGTTGTTATTTGCTTTTTGTAATCTGTGGACGCCTATGTCTCGGAATATTTTCTATATTCAATAAAATGAATTATGCATTTCGTTATCTCACTTGCATCATGAGTCCAATTGCCAAAATTCTGTTTGCTTATGTTTCATGCTGGAATGGGGAAAGTAATATTGCCAGTATTCATGAGCTAGAAAGAGATGTTAAAGGATGAAACAATCATTATATTCAGACGTTATTTTTACTTTCCAAGGAATTCAACGAAGTGGCTGCGCTGTTCTGATAATTTCTTATCCATTAATCACTCATGTTTTGATCAAATGATGGATGGCCCTCTTTGGCCGACCAGTCATCCCTGAAAAGAACCCAAACAATGATTTACCATTTGTTAACCAAATTGAGCCTGAATGTTAAACCAGCTTTTTCTTAAAAGTCAGATCACCAGAAAGCTAACCTGGGTTTGGGTCCCTTAGCGTTTGGCAAATCATTTGAGACAATAGTCATTACCAAAAGGATGACAGGCCATTATTCTACTACCCAAAACAAAGTCAAAGAAGAAAGCCCTTGAAAACCCTTTTTGAGCCTGAAAGATTCATTTCTTGATTAACCCGTCAAAGGATCACACCCTACACTGGGGCAGTTTTTAAAAGATTGGTCCCAATTGAAGTTCAAATGAAAAAGAAGTCAAGATTCCTTTATAAAAGGAAAAGTGAAAGTTGTAGTAAAAGAAGGAAAAGAAGATCAAAAGGGAAAGAAAAAAGAAAAGGGCAGGAGGAAGAAGAAAGAAAATAAGGGACTTGCTACATATGTGATCTTTGACCAAATTACCCCTGATAAAATTGATGATTTTTGAGCCTTATGTAACTCCTTTCTTCTTTAACCCATATCCTTAGCCTACATTACGGTCCAAATGAAAGTCCTGACCAGATTGGTATACATTTGTTGTCTTAAATGATTTGTCAGACTCAATGTTGAGTCTGAACTACGTAATGACCTGATCCTGAAAAGGTACGTAGGCAGCTTGTTTAAATAACAAGTTCGGTCAACATCTTGCAAAACGCCTCAACTCGAACTGGGAGCATAAAACATTATTTGGGGTGGTATTTTTGAGCCTTATTTTCCCTTTTATTCTGAAATCCTACATCCTTAAGCCTACGTTTCGTCCCGAGTCTTAAAGATCATCTTGAGATCAAAGCATGAGTTGATGAAACAGGGGCAGTTGAAGAGAATGACAGTCATCTAAGCTGGGAAATCAACGTTACATGACTTTTGAATACTGGCATGAATTTTTCCTATGATAGCATTGAAACATGGTAAGACATTTATTTTGTGCAAATGGCCTTTTGATTTAGCAAGTTGATGTCAGAGTTGCATAATCATTCCTTGTTCCTTAAAAAAAAAAAAAAAAAAAAGAGGAACCCTTCTTATTCTTTAGAGCATTAAAAAATGATGGATAGTCAAAGAGTTTCAGAATCACCAGAAACTTCTATAAAGAAGATCCTTGTGGAGAAAGAGCAGCAAATGTTATGTCAAGTTCAAAAGGAATCCAACAATAGAGTCAAGATCGGTGGCAGATGAATTTAACTGGGGCAAATTCCGAGTTGAGTCTCAGTAGGTCCCATTCAAGCACTTTCTTATCGGATTGGAATAGGAAATCAGAGTCAAGATCAGTTGTAGGTCCATTCAACTGGGGCAGATTTTGCGATTTTTGAGCTGAGTCGATCACTTTCATGACTGGATGAATAAAGAAGATTAAAGCCAAGATCAGTTACAGATCCATTCAAATATGGCGAGTTTCATGTGGAAACCAAAGATGAGGTCATTGACCACAAGTGCATTGGGAGAAAAGATTCATGCATTGTCATGCATTACCCCAAATTTCATGCATTGTCATACATTTCATGCATTACCTAGATTTCATATATTGCGATGCATTCCATGCATTACCATACATCTTATGCATTGCCATGCATTAACCTATATTTCACACATTACCACACATCTCATGCATTGTCATGCATTTCATGTATTACCATGCATCTCATGCATTCCATGCATTACCATACATCTCATGTATTGCCATGTATTTCATGCATCACTTAAATTTCATGCGTTGCCATGCAATTCATGCATTGCCTACATTACATGCATTGTCATTCATTGCACGCATTACCTGCATTTCATGTATTACCATGCATCTCATGCATTATTATGCATTTCACACATTATCATACATTTCATGCATTACCATACATCTCATGTATTGCCATGTATTTCATGCATCACTTAAATTTCATGCGTTGCCATGCAATTCATGCATTGTTATTCATCGCATGCATTACCTACATTTCATGTATTACCATACATCTTATGCATCGCCCTGCATTACATGCATTGTCATGCATTTCATGTATTACCATGCATCTTATGCATTTTCATGCATTTCACGCCTTACCATACATTTCATGCATCGCCATTGTGCGTTTCATACATTACACAAAAAATAAAAATGCATACATATAATCACAAGTTAGTAACATGCATATTAATAGCAACATATCACTGCATTATAAGTTAGCAACATGCATACATATAGCAGCATATCATTGCATTCTAGCATCACAAGCAGCAATAGAGCACCTTTCACACTTGTCTTGAGCTATCGAATGATTATTTGACATCCTTGATAGAGAGATTTCAGTTGTGTTTAATTCTGAGCTGGGGTAGCTGACCCCAAGCACACATTGATTTACTTGAAAAACTGAGGCAAGTTGACCCTAGACACACATTGATTTATTTTAAAACTGGGGCAATAGATCCCAAAGACAAGGGGATTCATTCAATGACATTCAGACTTTACCCCAAGAGCATTTTCCAAATAGAGTAACAACTTTCCAAACTTTGCTTTCACACCTTGTTACTGGTTGAGGTGGCTTGGATCATCGTGCCCCTACGGCTCGGATTCTTACATTCGAAGCAAGCCATCATTGTGTCCCATGGCTGGATCATCGTATCCCTACGACTCGGATTCTTACATTCGAAGCAAGCCATTATTGTGTCCCATGGCTGGATCATCGTGTCCCTACGGCTCGGATTCTTACATTCGAAGCAAGCCATCATTGTGTCCCATGGCTGGATCATCGTGTCCCATGGCTGGATCATCGTGTACCTACGGCTCGGATTCTTACATTCGAAGCAAGCCATCATTGTGTCCCATGGCTGGATCATCGTGTCCCTACGGCTCGGATTCTTACATTCGAAGAAAGCCATTATTGTGTCCCATGGCTGGATCATCGTATCCCTACGGCTCGGATTCTTACATTCGAAGCAAGCCATCATTCTGTCCCATGGCTGGATCATCGTGTCCCTACGGCTCGGATTCTTACATTCGAAGCAAGCCATCATTGTGTCCCATGGCTGGATCATCGTATCCCTACGGCTCGGATTCTTACATTCGAAACAAGCCATCATTGTGTCCCATGGCTGGATCATCGTGTCCCTACGGTTCGGATTCTTACATTCGCAGCAAGCCATCCCTGTGTACCTCAACTTGGATTCTTACATTTAGTGCAGATCCTCTCTGGTTGGCAGAAATAAACAACTCTTGATTAATCTAAAAAGCCATAGAGAGTTGAATGGCTTGGCTAAAATAGGTGTCTTTTATCTTTGCAGGCTTGTTGCTACAAAAACGTAGGAGAGTTCTTATCGTTACATTGAAGCAACTAAGCCTACAAAGAGGGGCAGCTATAGACACCCTATTTTTGCCCTAACCAAATAGAACAAAGGAGTCCCTTCTCATTATTATTATTATTACCTTATTTTTATTATTATTATTATTATTTATTTTTATTTTTATTACTAGTACTTTTATTATCTTTATTTTATTTTTACTTTACTATAATTATTTTTGTTTTATTTTATTATTATTATTATTATTATTATTATTATTATTATTATTATTATTGTTACTATTATTATTATTATTACTTTTTGTATTATTACTCTATTATTATTATTATTATTATTATTATTATTATTATTATTATTATTATTTTACTGATAATATCTTTATTATTTTTATTTTTACCATAATTATTTATTATTATTTACTATTAATAGTAGTATTATTTTTATTATTATTATCTTATGGATACTTATATTATTATGATAATTATTATTATTATTATTTCCTCTTTCATTGTTACCATAAGAATAAAAGAATAAAAAAAAAAAAAAGAAAAAGAAAATCAAAAAAAAAAAAAAGGAAAGTCTACACTAGGGTTTTGGGGAGAGCCTTTAAAAAGGCTTGAGAACTCATACAGGGGGGGAGCGCACAAGACAGCTTGGCACGGCCAAGGAAACCAAAAGAAAAGAAAAAACCTATTTTTGCTACAGAGGTGTCTGGCGCACCCTCTGCCTCCCTGCTCTCTTTCCTCAACCTCTGTTCTCTCGTTCTTGGTTCTCCTTCTCCTCCCCTACCCTCCGCTCTCTCTTTCTTCCACTCCCTCTACTCTCTTACTGCAATATTCCCAGCCACCCAAGCCATTGAAGATTTCCGGCCATCAGACCAGCGGCCACGGGGTTCCTCTGCAACCGTCGAGCACAGCCCCAAGCAACAGCCCCCATTTTTGGCCTCCTCTGCACCAGCCAGCCGAGTTGTTCTGCATTCGGCCACGTCTCCATACCTACAGCAGAAAACCAGCCTTCACAGACCACCGTCATCTCCGGCGAACAGCAACCTCGGTCACGAATCCCCTTCTCCGTTCTCGCCTGTAACTCCAACCAAGGATCCCGACGGCAGAACCACCATTCCCAGCTTCATCGTCACTCTCCTCTGTCCTGCGCCAGCCTCCACCCAGTTCAGAAAACTCCACGGCAATCGCGAGCCACCATCGAGCGATCCCCTGCACCAACGCCAACTCAGGTCTGCTCCCACACGGGCACCCTCCGACATCTCCATCATCCTCAGCCACTCCAGCAGACGCCAGAGAAGCTCAACTCCGTCTCAGACCAGCCGGGCAGTTCTGCAACTCCAGCACCACGGCCACCATCCTCTATCTTGCTCAGCTCCCAGCAGATCACCCACGCAGCACTGCTGCTGCCTTCCGGCAACCCACCTCTGTAAGTACCCGCTGCCATCTCCTGTACACACACATCACACACACACGCACACGGACCTCATGAACACTGCATCTCACACACACAGTATACATATATATATATATATATATTTATATATTCATTAGTGTTGATATATATATACGTATATATTGGTTTTGGTTTGAGGTTTTAATGCTTAAAGTGTAAATTTTTGGCATCTCTATGTATATACTATATTGACCATATTAGTATTATTATTCGTATATTATTGATAGTAATATTATTATTATTTATTATTATATTATATTGTTTATATATCATTATTAATAATATTATAATGTTGTTTATATATTACCATCAATAATATTATTATATGTTTGTATATTATCTCTAATGTTGTTATTATATGGGTTGTATTGTTGTTATGTTAATTGTATTAGTGTTATTACCATATTGTTTATGTATTAGTATTAGTAATATTATTATATAATTGGTTTATTAATATTAGCATTGTTATTGTATGGGGCATTTTTAATATTATGGTATATTTCATCATATATATATTTTTTTATTTATTTGTATATTTATTCAGGATGTCCATATTTATAAATACTAATTTGTTTATCTTCATTATTGTAGGATTTTTCTTTTTATTGCCAAGGTAAGATTTCAATTGTAATATTTAAATGTGATAATTTATGTTGTCATTTTTTTTGTGCGTAATATTTAAGTTGTATGTGTAATATGTATTCTTAGGTTTCGGGTTTTTTATCTTGTTGTGGTTCTTATGTGTAAGATTTTTTTTTTTTTATATTATTTTATTCATGCATATATTGTAGGTTAACTTTATAGTATATTATTAGTATTTTAGAATTTTGGTCGTGTTATATATCATGTTAGGAGTTTTAGTAGATTAGTTGTAGTGGTATTTTAAAACTATAGTTGTATGTGTATTCTAGAATGTTAGTCATATTAGGTATTTAATAACTTAGGATTTATAAGTAACATCATGCATATAATTTAGTATTTTAGGTAACTTTTAATATGGCATCTTGAGTAATACTATTTATTTATTATTATTATGATACTTTTAGTATGTTAATTATTATGGTAAGTTTAATATTTTAGATAATATAATATTTTTGGTGTTTTGGTATCATGCTATTATATGGTATGTTTAGTATATATAGTATTATAGTAATTTATTACGTATTATATTATTTGTGGATATTTAGTATTGTTATCATTGTGTTTATGTTTATTATGGTATGTTTAAGTATTTTTGTTTATAACGCACATGTAGTATTTTAATATTATGATACGCTCATTATCTTAGTCTATACTATATGTTTATATTCTACTATTATTGGTATGTTAGATATTTTAGTTTCTATTATATATGTTGATTAGTACATATTATGGTATCCTAATACTCTAGTTTATTGTTATTTTATTCATTTATTTATTATGTTTAAATTATTATATCTATTATCCAAAACCTCCCAAACTAGTATTTTCATACTTAGGAAAACCCATAAAATTTCTAAAATTTGGGAGTGTATTTTCTTAATTATAATCCCTATGATTTTAATGCGGGGGTATGAGCCTTCGGGCATCACGTACCCTAAGCTCTGAGGGAATGTATATATGTATATATTATCTTTATTTATTTATTATTTTATTTATTTATTTTTTTTTACATGTATTCATAAATTCATAAAAAGGAGTAATTTAAAGAATTATTAGATTAACTTAGGGATAATTTCAAATTAATTAGGTACCGTTCGTAAGAATGGGCGCGTAGGGGGTGCTCGTACCTTCCCCTCGCGTAACCGAACTCCCGGCCCCAACTCTGGTAATGTAGACCGATTCTACCCCTAACGGGGTAGTAATCATGTGTTCTAACCGCACTAAAGGTTAGTGGCGACTCCGATATCCATGTTTTTCCATGAAAATATTAAAATGATTTCTAATTTCGCTGCCCGGGGCACACGCGCTCCCGGGACGTCGCGACATGTTGTTTTGGTGATTTAGATTTAAAAGTGTTAAAGTAAACTGAAATTTCGCTGATAAATTTTTATTTACCCAATTCAGCCCGTTCTTGGGAATACATATTTAATTTCAATAACTTCTCCCCCTTTTGACACCAACAAAAAGGAATAACACAAAGATTTCAACATGCAAATTTTAGTAGGATCATTTACCAGCATTCAGTTCACAAACAGTGGGTCCAACAGTCAGTATGCAATTGTCAAACCATATATCTTGTAAGATGTCCACCAATTCCCATGCAAAATATAATTAATATAATCCATGTTCAGTATGCATTTCTCAACATTCAGAATATCATAAGCAAGAGAAAAAAGTAATAAGGATAAGAAAATTACAAAAAGTTTAAAAAGCAAATAAAATATCAAGTATCACAATATTACTACCCGAATTGTTTTCAATTAGCAAATTCAAAACAAGCATCTAGTCTACATCGACATCATCACCACTAGAAGATGTACCCTCCTCCTCATCATCATCATCGTCCACCTTGCCCGAACTCGCCTCCATGGGAGCCTTTCCTCTTAAAGAAGAAGAACCACTCATATGACTCTCAATACTTGCGAGTTTTTGATCGAATGAAGTAAGACTAGATTGGAGTGCATTATATTTCATATCCATATCACTATGAAAAGCACTCACCTAGGAGCCCATATGTTGATGATAATCAATGAACCATAAAGGAGCATCAATATTTTGAACTGCTGTAGCAGGTGGTGCATCCTAATGTGGATCTTGACCATGATCCTGATCTCCCTATAAACTTAAATTGCCTTGAGGAGCTCTATTTCATTTCGGTATCCAACCCAGTGCTCTCCCAAATGAGTATCCCATGAGTTTTATAATATTAGATGAAAACTTGTCATAGGATGTGCATCTAATGAATAGGGTAGATGAGTTTACAACCCCAAGATGATCAAATATAAGGTTCAAAATTCCTCAATAGGGAAGAATAACTCACCTCGTTTCCTCTTTTAAGATCAACCATTTTAAGATCAAGGTAGGAAGATCTAGGCATTTCCCTTTGTATAAACACCATATGACAAATAATCTAAATAGGAGAGATGGTCACATGACCCAACCCTAGGCGGAATGTTATATGTAATGACGAGATGGATTATTTTAGCCTCAAGTTTTAGTTGCCTATACAAAGGAGGGTGGCCAAAATAGATGGGTTGCTTAGTCATGATTAAAGGTAAGAATTCCTATGGGGTAAAGTCATGTTCTATAATCCAGGATTGTCTTAAATTAGGACATTTAAACTCACCAAATCCAATCCAAAATCTTGTTGCAACAGTCCGTTGGGTGAGTGCAAACGCTTTGTCCATGACAATGGTCACATACACGTTTAATCCCCTTTCCAAGTTTGCATAAAACAATCTAACCAAATTTGGATAATACCCCTAGGTTGATATGTAATAAATCTTTACCATCCTAAAACATTAAACATATGGAAGATGTTGGGAAAACTTTCTTGCATAAACGAAAGATCTAAGATATTACCAAGGATTGGTTCCATAGATCTTATATGTTCATTGTAGATCCTATTTGCCATAGGAGAGATAAGCCACCTCTTAATAGTCTTGGAATCATCTTTCCCTGGGGTTGAACTTTGGTTTGCCTTAGACTTCGTTCTAGGCATGATTTGGGAGAAAAATGGTTCGGTTAAATATGTTAAACCAAGTGAAGGAAGCTAGATATGAAGGTTTAATGGAGATTTCTTGGTTAAATTTGAGTGGGAGAACTAATAGTGAAAGACGAAGCTTTGGGGGAGAGAAGGATACGATTTAGGAGCCTGAGGTTTCTAAAAATTAGGTTTTTCACGAACAAGAAGTTTATATACCTGCGCGTTTCAAGCACATGACCTTAAGCCTTTAGTCACCTAAATTGTCTAGGTTTTAAAAACTCACAAGTCAGTAGCTATTCAGTAAGCTGAGAGTGAAGGGTCAGTCGCCTGAAGTCCTGAAATTTTTACTAACTTGAACTTTTAACCCAAACACTTAATTTAATGACTTACCTCCTCTTAAATAACTTCTCTATTATGCAATAAACCTAATTCTCATTGTATTGAGATGAAATGGTCCTATTGAAGAGGTTTTGTGAAAATATCCACCCATTGTTCATCTTTGTTTATGAATTCAAGAATGGTATTCTCCTTTTGCACATGATCTCTAAGGAAATGATGTCTTATGTCAATATGCTTAATCCTTGAATGAGATATAGGTTTTTTGCATATGTTTATGGCACTGGTGTTATCACACTTAATGGGTAGGACTACGTATTCCAAATTAAAATCCTTAAGTTTATGTTACATATACAACGCTTGTGCACAACAACTACCTGCTGCCATGTATTTAGCCTCAATAGTAGATAACGCCACGAAATTCTGTTTCTTGGAAAACCAAGATACTAGAGATCATCCTAAGAAGTGGCATGTACCACTTGTACTCTTTTGGTCTATTTTACACCTAGAATAATCAGCATATTAATAGTTAAGCATTTCAAATGATGTATCTTTAGGATACCATAGATCTAAGTCTATAGTACCTATCAAAAACCTTAAAGTTCTTTTCACAGCTATTTGATGTGATTCTTTAGGTGCTGCTTGAAATCTAGCACACATGTAGAAACTGAACATAATGTTAGGCCTACTAGCTATCAAGTAAAGCAAGATACCAATCATTCCTCAGTAGTATTTAACATGTACCGATTTTCCTTGCTTATCTTTATCTAAGCTGACAGAAGTGCTCACCGAGGTTCCCAATGGCTTGCCACATTTTATATCAATTTTCTTGAGCAAGTTCTTTATGTATTTTGATTAATCTATGAATGTTTCATTTAAAGCTTATTTAATTTCAATACCAAGGAAATACGTCAGTTCGCCCATCATTCTCATTTCAAACTCATCTTGCATGCATGCAATGAATTCTTTGCATAATTCCTCATTTGTAGCACTGAATATGATATCATCAACATAGATTTGAATAATAAGCATATTGTCGATCTTTGATTTTATAAACAAGGTGTTGGCCTTACTAGGTTTTATACTCCATTTTGATGCTAACAAACAAGTAGGATTTAACATGATTTAGTTGAGTGTTGTGTTTTCTCAGGAATTTAGGTACTTCTGTAGCATAAATCAATAACTGATAGCATGGATCAATGTTTGAAGACCATAAGAGCATGATGATTAAAGAAGAAAAACATGAGAGCTCAAAGTTCAGAATATTCTGTGAGATCAGAGATTAGCAACAAAGAAAGTTCGAAACAAAGGAGAATTTTTGAGAAATTAGGACAAGTCTCTGTAAGTACTTTAAGTTTATTCAAGTATGTAGTTTTCATTTTGAAGCTCATTAAACAAAGAGACTTTGAGACCATAAGAAAATAACTTGGAACATGTTTTTAAAAGTTAAAACAAATTTATATTCCAAGTAAAAATGAGAGAGAAATCAAAAAGTGACTAAGAAATAAATTTGTTCAGTTGACAAACGACTGTGTGGTTATAGGCAGACGACTGACTAAATTAAAGACTTAAAGTTAAAACAGAGAAGCCTGACAGATCACTGTTAAGGCTCCCACAGACGACTGTTAGTGAAAGGTGAGAAGTTTGTGAAAGTTTCACCAGACGACTGTCCACCTTATATGTTACTAAAAGGTTCAAAATTTCACATGGACAGACGACTGTCATCATATGGAAAGACGACTGTCACCTTATGTTTTGATGACAGACGACTATCACTCAAGGGACAGACAACTGCCACCTTTTTGCCTATAAATCTTACCATTACTTTAAATGGACCGGCGACTATCAGGACTTCACAGTAGTCTGCTTCGCGCAATTTTCTGTTTTCCAACGAATATAATTTTTGAAATTCAAAAATTTGGAAACTTAAATAAGTTTATTTTGTGAAAAGAAGTCAGAGTATCCTTTGGGGAACAAGCAAAGAGGTTTTATACATCTATAAATACCCCTAAGACTCATTGAATTAAATAGCAAGATTATTAAGAGCTCACAATCTACTGTCATACTCTCTCTCACTCTAAAATTTAGAAAGTGTCTCAACTTGCTCTCATCCTTGCTCGAAATTATGAAGATCTTGCTAAATCTCACTGTGTTTGATTATTGAATTGCTGATTCTTTTATTGAAAGATATCCACGGTGATAAATTTCTAAGAGCTTCATTTTGAAAATTCATATTCTGAATTTACTGAAGTGCTTTAGTGTTTTAAACTGGTACTAATCAGCTCTTTGAGGAGCAAGTTTTTGTACATGTTGTTTCTCTATCATTGTGACAGGGCTTGTTGATGATTTGAGTATTGAATCGTTGGACCAAACAAGGGGAGATTTTTTGGAGAAGGCGGGCTCTAGCCTTACCCAAGGAGTGGTTGTAATTGTTTTTGTTCAGACTGATAAAGGAACGGTAATAGTGAATCGTTTGGCGGTTTGACCAAGGGCGAGGACGTAGGCTGTGTTGAAGACAAACCTCGTAAAAATCCTTGTGTTCTTCTTTCTCTACTCTACTCTACTCTTTATTTTTCAAGGATTTAATTTGTATGGTTGTTTTAAATTTCAATCCTGAATGTTTGATAATTAAATAGACCAGAAGGTAATTCGTTTTGGATAAATCAGCATTGATTGCGAAAACCGAAAGGGACTACGTTGGTTGATTATCCTTGGCCTATTAATCTGAAAGTTTATTTAAAAAATGAACATTGGGTAGAAAAATAATTGTGATACAGGGCATAAACTGAATGCAGTAAATTTTCACATATATTATTACTTAAATTGCGAGTTTTATCTTATTGTGATTGATTGTGATTGTTTCTAAAATTTGCAACTTAAAAGAACTAATTCTAAAGGAAAATTTTTAAAACCAATTCACCCCCCCCCCTCTTAGGAAGCTATTCCTAATTTCAATTGGTATCAGAGTCTAGTTATAGTAATTCCTAACAAAAAACTATAAAAATATCAAATGGCAAATATAGGAGTAGCACCCTTCAGTGAAGGCCAATCCTCAACTCGTCCACTAATCTTTTGTAGACATAATTATACATTTAAAAAAAAGAGAGAATGCAAATCTATCTCCAACACAGGGATTGGAGAGCATGGGAAGTAGTTATGGATGGAGACCTTATTCCCACTAAAATAGTTGATGGAAAGCAGATTCCAAAAGAAAAAAAGGATATGATCGATTCAAACAATAAAATGCTTCAAATCAATTCAAGTGCTATAAATTCTTTATACTGTGCCTTAGATGCTAATGAATTTAATAGGGTGATGGCATGCACGATGGCTAAAGAAATATGGGACAAATTAGAAGTGACATATAAAGGAACTATTGATGTTAGAGACAATAGGATAGACATGTTAACAAGTGAATATGAAGCATTCAAGATGAATTCTGATGAAACAATATCAAGTATGTACACCAGATTTACCCACATAATAAATTCTTTAAGTGTGTTAGGGAAGACTTATACTACCTACGAAATGATTAGAAAAATCCTAAGAGGCCTTCCCTCAATATGGGAACCAAAGGCTACAACTATCACTGAAGGTAGAAACCTTAAGACTACCTCTTTAGATGAACTCATAAGTTCACTACTTACCTATGAAATGGCTCTAAAAGAAAGGAATCTTGAACCAAAGCATAAAAGATCCATTGCATTAAAAGCGTCTAGCCTCAATTCTAGTGAAGAGGAAAGTGAGACAAGTGACTTAGATCAAAATGAATTAGCATTCATCACTAAGAGACTAGGCAAGTTCTATAGAAGAAATAAGAGATTTCCTAGAAAGTTCAGTAAAAAGAAACTTGAAAAAGGAGAGATAAGTAGGAAGGAAAATAAAAGCAAGATTGAACCTCCAATATGTTATCATTGCAAGAAACTAGGGCATATCAAACCAGACTGTCCGTTGTTCAAGAAAGACAAGAAGAAAAAGAAGGAAGCTATGAAAGCTACATGGGATGATTCAAGCTCCAGTGAGATAGAAAATGAATCAAGCGGACAAGAGATGGAAAACATATGTTTCATGGCGAATAATGAAGAGGTAAACTCCTACTATTCCTCTACGGAATCTCAAAATGAGTCGTGTAATTAGTGATGTGACAGCATGCCTTCCTATAAGGAATTGCAAGCTGAGTTGTTTTCTTCGCATAAGAGATTTATAAAAATTTCTAAAAGAAATATAACTTTAACAGATCAAAATAAAGAACTAGTGAAGCAAGTTGAATCATTCAAAGCTATTGAAGAAGAAAAAAATTCTTGTATTAAGAAGTTAGAAGAAGAAATAAATATAGCAACTCAAGAGTTAGACAAAACTCATAAAGATAATTTGAATAAAAAGGATTCATAAGTAAATGAACTCAAAAAGGCAGTAGAGGATAAATAAAAAATTATCCATAACTTTACCAAAGGAAAAGAAAACTTTGAAAAGATGATTGGACAGCAAAGACTTCATGGGAACAAAGAAGGTATAGGCTACAATGGTAAAACAAATAAAAAGAACAAGAAGCTATACATGGGATACTTTGTTAAGGAAGCTAAGTATTACGCTAGCACTTCATCAAACACCAAACATGAACACACCACTTGCTATATGTGCAAGACTAAAGGTCATGTAATGTTTAATTGCCCACTAAAAAGAAAGTATGTTAAAGTGCAAGGAGAATGAAAAGTCAATAATGGAACTAACAACAAAACAAGGAAAATTAAAAGAATTTGGGTTCCAAAGACTAACACAAAAAATCCTCCATTGTAGGTATGCTTTAGGACAACACCATCAACGGATAAATGGTACTTAGACAGCGGGTGTTCAAGGCACATGACTGGTGACAAGACCAAGATCACTACATTAAAACAAAAGGATGGAGGATACATCACCTTCGGCAATAATGCTAAAGGTAAAATTATTGGCATCGGTAAAATTGGTAAAGAACCTTCACTCATCATAGATAATGTGCTATTAGTAGAAGTATTAAAACATAACCTTTTAAGTATTAGTCAACTAACTGATAAAGGGTTCAAAATAATCTTTAAGAAAGAAAAATGTATTATTCAAAATCCTAAGAACAATGAAACCTATAGCTCATAAGATAAACAAAGTCTATTGTATAAATTTTGAGAACTTAGTAAATTAGAAAGTAACTTGTTTGGCAGCAATGAATGAAATAAGTTGGTTATGGCATAGGAAGCTAAGACATGCCAGCATGGATCTATTATCAAATTTATCAAAGAAAAATCTTATCAAAGGACTACCTCATACAAAATTCATAAAAGATAAGATATGTGATGCATGTCAAAAGGGAAAGCAAGTTAAGGCAAGTTTCAAAAAGAAAAAATACATATTTATAAAAAGACCCTTAGAATTGTTGCATCTAAGCTTATTTGGTCCAACTAGAACCTCAAGTCTAGGAGGAAAACAATATGCTTTTGTTATAGTGGATGATTATTCAAGATTCACTTGGGTATTATTTCTAGCAAACAAAGATGAAGCCTATGACATGCTTATTACTTTATGTAAGAAATTACAAAATGAAAATGGCTATAACATAACAAGCTTTAGGAGTGATCAAGGTAGGGAATTTTGAAACAAAAATGTTGAAAAATTTTGTAATGAATATGGAATAAACCATAAGTTTTCCCCACCTAGGACTCCACAACAAAATGGAGTTGTAGAAAGGAAAAATAGAACTTTACAAGAAATGACAAGAATAATGTTAAATGAAAACAATCTACCTAAATACTTTTGGGCAGAAGCTGTAAATATAGCATGCTACATTGTAAATAGGGTATTAATAAGATAAAAAATGGACAAAACACCATATGAACTTTGGAAAGGAAGAAAACGTAATATTTCCTACTTTCATGTATTCGGATGCAAGTGTTTTATTCTTAATACTAAAGATGACTTAGGAAAATTTGATGCAAAATCTGATGAAGGTATCTTCCTATGGTACTCTATAAATAGTAAAGCTTATAGGGTTTATAATAAAAGAACCTTTACTATTATGGAATCAATGCACATAACATTTGATGAATCAAACAATCATAGCAATAAAAATGAGGATGATGAAAAAGAAGATACTCCACAAAAAGAAGAAAATCTTGAAATAAAAGAAGAAATCAATAATGATGCGTCAAATGAAAATCTTACAGAAAATCTGAAGCTTCCTAAAGAATGGAGATATGATAAAAATCACCCAAAAGAACAAATTCTTAGTGAAACTTCAAAAGGAATAACTACTAGAGCCTCATTAAAAAATGTTTGCAATCATTATGCTTTTTTATCTCAAGATGAACCCAAAAATATTGAAGAAGCCGTAAATGATGATTCTTGGATCATAGCTATACAGGAGGAACTAAATCAATTTGAAAGAAGTCAAGTATGAAAACTTATACCTAAACCCAAAGACAAGTCAATCATAGGAACTAAATGGGTGTTTAGAAATAAAAATAATGAAACTAGAGTAGTTGTAAGAAATAAAGATAGGCTTGCAGCACAAGGTTACAATCAAGAAGAAGGCATTGATTATGAAGAAACCTTTGCCCCTGTAGCAAGAATGGAAGCTATAAGGATGCTTCTTGCCTATGCAGACTATAAAGATTTCAAATTATACCAAATGGATGTAAAAAGTGCATTTCTAAATGGATATATTAATGAAGAAGTCTATGTTAAACAACCTCCAAGTTTTGAAGACTCAAAAAATCCAAATCATGTATTTAAGTTAACTAAGGCCCTATATGGATTGAAACATGCTCCAAGAGCTTGGTATGATAGGCTAAGCAAATTTCTACTCCAAAATAATTTTTCTAGAGGAAAGAGAGACAACACTTTATTTATAAAAAATAAAGATAATAATATGCTTATAGTTCAAATTTATGTTGATGATATTATATTTGGAGCTACTCATGAAGATTTGTGTAATGAATTTGCTAAAACTATGCAGAGAGAGTTTGAAATGAGCATGATGGGAGAATTAAATTACTTTCTAGGTTTGCAAATCAAACAAGCTAAAAATGGAACTTTCATAAATCAAACTAAGTATATTAAAGACATGCTAAAGAAGTTTGATATGGAATAAAGTAAAACTATAGGAACTCCTATGAGCACTCCAACTAGTCTAGATAAGGATGAAAAAGGGAAACAAGTTGATTCCAAACATTATCGAGGTATGATAGGAAGTTTACTTTACTTAACAGCAAGTAGACCAAATATAATGTTCAGTGTGTGTATGTGTGCTAGGTTCCAATCGGCTCCTAAGGAATCGCATCAAACAGCAGTAAAACGAATTCTTAGATATTTGCTAGGCACACTTGATTTAGGGTTATGGTATCCAAAAGGAACTTATTTCGAAATGATGAGTTATTCAGATGCAGACTATGCAAGATGCAAAATAGATAGAAAAAGCACTAGTGGGACTTGCCACTTTTTAGGACACTCATTAGTTTCATGGTTTTCAAAGAAACAAAATTCCATAGCATTATCTACAGCTGAAGCAGAATACATAGCATCTGGGAGTTGTTGTGCTCAAATTTTATACATGAAACAACAATTAAAGGACTTCAAAATTCAATATCAAACAATCCCCATAAAATGCGATAATACAAGTGCAAAGAATATTTCAAAGAATCCAATATCACATTCAAGAAATAAACATCTTGATATACGTCACCACTTTTTAAGAGATAATGTAGACAAGAAAGAAATAGTTCTTGAATTTATAAATACTCATACTCAATTAGCTGATATATTTACCAAACCATTAGCCGAGGATCAATTTATATTTATTTGACAAGAATTAGGTATGTTACATATAAGAGAAGTTAACTAAAAAGGGGGAGAAGCTGAGTTTGGTCAGGACAGAAGACTGCCAGGAAGGTGATAGACAACTGGTAGGCTACTGTCTATGTAAAAGATAGTAGATGGATGACTGCCAGTGAGTTCGCAGTCGACTGGCAGGTTACTATCTGTGGACAGACGACTGTCCAATTAGAGATAGACGACTGTTTCGAGACAGGTAAGGTATTTTTCACTTAAAAATATGCTTTTTAAACCCTAGAAACAACTGATCATTCGTCTTCCTTTCTTTACAAACATTTTCTCTTCTCTATCATTCCAGCTCTTTCTCTTCCAAGATTCAAAAACTGATTATCCATCATACCCTACTCCATACATATCTAGGGTTTCTACTTGCCAAGATGGTTCGTACCAAAACTGTGGGAAAGAAGGACAAAGCTTCTTCATTTTCTTCAAAGCCTACAAGAAACGATGATATCGAAAAATGGCTGGTTTCTTCACACGCAAAATCGTTGTATCAGAATCATCTATCAGCTATTGAACCTATGTTCTGTAAGATTTTAGATGTTACCTTCTTTGAAGAAAATTTTCCTGAAATTTTAGATATGTTCAAATTTATAGGATGGGACAAGTTTATCCTTCATCAAGTAAAAGGATATTATCCAGAAAAAATTAAGATCTTTTACTCTTATTTGGTTAAAAAGGAAGATGGCATTGCCTCTGAAATTTATGGTCAAAGGATAATACTTACCCCACACTCATTACTAAAAATTCTCCATATCAAGCATGGTAATTTTGAGTGTACACCAATTGAGAAGCATTGGACCATGGAACAAGGGTTTACACCATAAGAATTTCTACCTCTTGTGATGAATGATGCACTTGTGTATTTTGGACATCCTCCACCATACAAATAGATTAATCTTCAGGCACAAATTCTGCATAAGATCATTGCATACAACATCATTCCGAGATTTGGATCTTTTGATCATGTGTTGTATTTTGATTGTTTTGTTATGTGGTGCTTGCTCAAAGGGAAGAAACTGGACTTATCTAGTATCATACTGAAATGGATGGTGATGAAGCTTGAATCTCCTAGAATTGGACTTCCATACGGTGGTATTCTTTCTTTAATCTTTGCCCATTTTCAAGTCCTCTCTCTTGCTTCAAAAATAGTAAAAAGAACCCATTATCATGTTTTCTCATCTACTACATTGAAACGAATGGGTTACAAAAAGTATACCGAGGGTTGGATGTTCCGAGGCAATAGACCGGCAAGACCTGCACTTGAGGCAAGGAGTCCAGCTCCTGAAGAAGCTAATATGCCACCTTGGTTTGTTTCTTTTTATCAATATTATACTAGCTTCAGTTCCAAAATGAGATACAATTTTTCTTCTCTACAAGATAAACTCTCCACCATTGATGACAAGTATACCTGATTAGATACTCGTATTGCTAAGTTAGAACATCATGTAACTAAACGTGGCACTGATTTAGATAATGAGGATAGTAAAAATTTTGACGAGGAAGAAGCTGAATTGGAAGAGGGTGAAGGAGAAGAAGAAGAAAAAGAAGTAGAAGAAGATGCGGGAGATGATGAAGCAGCAACTGAAGAAGAAGAAGAAGACGAAGAAGAAGAAGAAGGTTCACAACAATCCAAAGGAAAAGGAATTGCTAAAGACAATGACACTAAATCTGACATATAAGACTTATGTTGGTGTTTTTGCTCTTTTGTATGTTTAAATTCTGGATGTATTTTTGTTTGTATTGAACCAAAGGGGAGAATGTGTAAGCTAAAGACTATGAGTCTGTATATGTATTCTAGTTCTGAAACTCTGAACTTTTTGCACTGTTTTGTTCTTAGTTTGATGTATTATAAGTTCTAATATGAATGATAATTCTGAAAACTTTCCAAGTTCTAATTTGAGTATGCTGATTGACAGGGGGAGTATTATGAGTTCTCATTTGAGCATAATTCTTAATCAATTGAAACATTAACATAGGCTTCACACATATTCAAATTGCTATTTGTCCTTGATTATTATATACTCAAACTTTATTTTTTGAATGATGTCAATGGGGGAGAAGTGTTTAGCCAAAATTTTCCTTGAAATTGATAAAAGCACGAATGATATTGAAGCTTATTGAAAGGGGGAGTCTTTTTAAGGCTCACTCAAAATTTTTGCTTCTTGTTTGTTATCATAAAAAAGGGGGAGATTGTTGGCTTTACTAGGTTTAATACTCCATTTTGATGCTAACAAACAAGTAGGATTTAACATGATTTAGTTGAGTGTTGTGTTTTCTCAGGAATTCAGGTACTCATGTAGCATAAATCAATAACTGATAGCATGGATCAAAAGTTTGAAGACCATAAGAGCATGATGAATAAAGAAGAACAACATGAGAGCTCAAAGTTCATAATATTCTGTGAGATCAGAGATTAGCAACAAAGAAAGTTCATAACAAAGGAGAATTTTTGAGAAATTAGGACAAGTCTCTGTAAGTATTTTAAGTTTATTCAAGTATGTAGTTTTCATTTTGAAGCTCATTAAACAAAGAGACTTTGAGACCATAAGAAAATAACTTGGAACATGTTTTTAAAAGTTAAAACAAATTTATATTCCAAGTAAAAATGAGAGCGAAATCAAAAAGTGACTAAGAAAAAAATTTGTTCAGTTGACAAACGACTGTGTGGTTATAGGCAGACGACTTACTAAATTAAAGACTTAAAGTTAAAACACAAAAGCCTAACAAATGACTGTCAAGGCTCCCACGTACGACTGTCAGTGAAAGGTGAGAAGTCTGTGAAAGTTTGACCAGACGACTATCCACCTTATATGTTACTAAAAGGTTCAAAATTTCACATGGACAGATGACTGTCACCTTATATTCTGATGACAGACGACTATCACTCAAGGGACAGACGACTGCCACCTTTCTGCCTATGAATCTTACTTTTATATTAAATGGACAGACGACTCTCAGGACTTCACAGTTGTCTGCCTCACGGCAATTTTCTGTTTTCCAACGAATATAATTTTTGAAATTAAAAAATTTGGAAACTTAAATAAGTTTATTTAATGGAAACAAGTCTGAGTATCCTTTGGGGAACAAGAAAAGAGGTTTTATACGTCTATAAATACCCCTAAGACTCATTGAATTAAATAACAAGATTATTAAGAGCTCACAATCTGCTGTCATACTCTCTCTCACTCTGAAATTCAGAAAGTGTGTCAACTTGCTCTCATCCTTGCTCAAAATTACGAAGATCTTGCTGAATCTCATTGTATTTGATTGTTGAATTGCTGATTCTTTCATTGAAAGATATCCACGGTGATAAATTTCTAAGAGCTTCATTCTAAAAATTTATATTCTGAATTTACTGAAGTGCATTAGTGCTTTAAACTTGTACTAATCAGCTCTTTGAGGAGCAAGTTTTTGTACGTGTTGTTTCTCTATCATTGTAACAGGGCTTGTTGACGATTTTAGTATTGAATTGTTGGACCAAACAAGGGGAGATTGTTTGGAGAAGGCGGGCTCTAGCCTTACCAGAGGAGTGGTTGTAATTGTTTTTGTTCTGACTAATAAAGGAATGGTAATAGTGAATCCTTTGGTGGTTTGGCCAAGGGCGAGGACATAGGCTGTGTTGAAGCCGAACCTTGTAAAAATCCTTGTGTTCTTCTTTCTCCACTATACTCTTTATTTTTCAAGGATTTAATTTGTGTGGTTGTTTTAAATTTCAATCCTGAATGTTTAGTAATTAAATAGACCGGAAGGTAATTCGTTTTGGATAAATTAACATTGATTGCAGAAACCGAAAGGGACTACGTTGGTTGATTATCCTTGGCCTATTAATCTGAATGTTTATTTAAAAACTGAACATTGGGGAGAAAAATAATTGTGAGACAGGGTTTAAACTGAATGCAATAAATTTTTACATATATTGTTACTTAAATTGAGAGTTTTATCTTGTTGTGATTGATTGTAATTGTTTCTAAAACTTGCAACTTAAAAGAACTAATTCTAAAGGAAAATTTTTAAAACCAATTCACCCCCTCTCATGGGAAGCTATTCCTAATTTCACAAGGTACTATCCATTTTTCCTCCCGTGAAGCTATTTTCTAATAGAAAGCCGCTTAATGTTTTACACCAAGCTCTAGGAGCTTGTTTTAATCCATATAGAGCTTTTGTTATTCTTAACATGTGGTTCGGAAAATGGTAGTCTTCAAAGCCAAGGGGTTGTGCTACATACACTTCTTCTGTTGGAATTAGTGTATTCCTAAGAGGGGGTGCATTGAGTTTTAAAAATTTTTCAGCTAATTTAGCATTTTTCCAATTCACAACAAATCATATCTCATTCATAAAGTAAATGTGCATGTAAAATAGTTGAACTGTGAGTGCAGGCATACACGTGTGTAGCATATCTCATTTAAAATATAGGCGTGCTTGCAAATAATATAACAGTAAATAAATAGGCATACACATATTGAATTTCAAGTGCAGTAGTTTAAATAAGATAGGGAGAGAGTGACACAGGATATTTGTTATCAAGGTTCGGCCAAACCAGCCTACATCCTCACCTTGGGCATACCCTCCAAGGATTTCACTAACACTGCTCACTTAAACAGGCGGAGTAGAAGCCGTTTACATGCTCTCCTTATGAGGCGAGAAAAACTCCAATTCAATTTTTAGGTTGAACCAAAGTGGTCTTATATACGGGGCTGAGACTCCCCGGTTCAATTCCGGGCTGAACCCAACTGATACATGAAAAACTTTTTTGTACATATTAAAATGCTTCTAAATACAAACTGAGATGTACAATGTTTAAGCTTATAAAATATGCACTCTCTAAAGATATGAAATAATGCTCAGTAGAGGGTGCTATAAAATAATATTTTTAATCTTCAAAAAATAATGTATATGATATGCACAGTAAGGATTTAAACCCAAATAACCTCTACAAAAATATTTATCAAAGCAAAACAATGTGAAGAACTTTTGATCTTACTCTCAAATATTGTTTTATAAAATTGAAGGCTTGAGAGAGTAAGTGCTTTTGAATAAAAAAAATGCCCAAACAAAAATGCTCTCTTGTAAAATAAATTTTCAAGAACGAAAGCAAGAGAGTTTTCGAGAGTTAAAGATTTTCCCCAAGAAATAGTTTTTACAATAAAAATTAGTTGGGGGAAACTTTGATTAACAAAATAATTTGAGAGGATTTGGGAGTTAATCAAAGTTGCTAATTTTGAAAAATGAAGGGGTACTTATATTTTTTCTGAAAATTATGGTCGTTAAGGAGTTATTAGGGATTTTGAAAAAGTTTAATTAAATTTTAACCCCAATTACAACAGTTAATTCTAGGCAACCCGAGAGTTTCGGTCGCATGGACCTTAGGTTTGGTCGCCCAAACAGACAGATGGAAAAGGTGTTTTTCAAGTTCAGGTGCCCAAGGTTGGGTTTTGTTAGCTGAAGTTAACGTGATTTTCCAAAAGGTCAAGGTTCGGTCACCTGACTAAAAGTTCAGTCTACCGAACTTGTCAATTTGATCACCTGGGGTATATTTGAAGTAAATGTTCGAGCGCTCGTGTACCATAGAAAAAGGCACTACCAGGGTTTGGTTGACCAAGGATAGTATATTCTTTTTAGTTTGGTTGCCCAAGCCATTGTCAACAGTTTGACTTTCAGCTCGTTCGGTCGACCGAGGCATTTTGTATTGCCTAGGTTTGGTCACTCGAAACCTCACAAATATGTCCTATTTGGTCTCTTGAACTTATTCAACCATGAGTGAATAAGTTATGACATTTTTTGCAAAGGGTTAAGTGTCCCAGGGTCAGCCCTAAAGTTTGTGTATGATTCTGTATGAGCAAGAAGTTCATATCATGTAGATGCATGCATTTATTATATACCAAAATATAAAAATAAATGCAATATAAATAAAACAAAAATGCCTTCTTCTTTTTTCTTTGCTTTTTAACTTCATAGAATACGCCAGATATGAGCTTTAAGTCATTTCATGGCTTCCATGTCTTCTTGATCTTATGTGAGACCCGAATTATACCTGTTCACGCACTTAAAAGCACACATAAGAACCACTTGTGTTTGTCAGCATCAAAATGGAGATCGGACTCAAAAAGCCAACATATTCATTTATATATCCATTGAAGAATGCACTTTTCACATCCATTTGATAGAGTTTGAAGTTTTTGTGGGATGCGTAGGTTAGTAACATTTGGATTGCTTCCATTCTAATTAAGAGAGCAAAGGTTTCATCATAATCAATACCTTCTTCTTGATTGTAACCTTGAGCTACTAATCTAGCCTTGTTACAGACTACAATGTCATTTTCATCCTTTTTATTTATATAGACCTATTTAGTGCCAATTATTGAATGATCAACAGGTATAGGAACTAACTGCCAAACTTTATTCCTTTCAAATTAATTCAATTCCTCTTGCATAGCTACTAACCATGAATCATCATTGATTGCTTTATTTATATTCTTAGGTTCCCCTTGATATAGGAACGCAAAATGATTACATAGGTTTTTTAATGAGGATTTAGTGGACATCCCTCATGATGGTTCACCTACCATTTGGTCCTTAGTGAATCTTTACAAATTTTCATTTCTTAGGCAATTCAGATTGTTCTAAAGAGTCATCATTAGATGGTGCTTGAGTTTCATTGCTCTCATCCATGATTTCATGAATTGCTAGGTCTTCTAAACTTTTTCTTATGTCTAGATCATCAACATCAACAGTTTTAGAAGAGAAACGCTTAGCTTCATTGAATGCTACATGTATGGATTCTACAACAGTTAGAGTTCTCTTATTGTAGACTCTAAAAGCTTTCCTATTTACTGCATATCTTAGGAAGATTTATTCATTTGACTTTGCATCAAATTTTCCTATGCCCCCTTTATCATTTAAGACAAAACACTTACATCCAAATACATAGAAGTAAGACACGTTTGGTCTTTTACCCTTAGAAAATCCATATTGGGTTTTATCTAGACTGACTCTCATTACGCGCTTAAACTGCGTAATTAGGTGCTTTAATTCTTGCATTGAGGCTTATAATTTTAATTAAATACCTAATTACTCTCAAAATTTTTAAAATATGTCCTATTTATGATATTTGGGTTTTATTGAGTAATTTATGAATTTTGGTATTTTTTATTGCAGGGCAACTGTTAGCTTTACCGTGATCCCAAGAGGGGGGGTGAATTGGTATTTTTAAATTTTACCTTCTAAGTATTCCTCCTAGCAGCAGTATGTTCACAAGCCTAGGGTCAATCTAGTGCAAATGATGTAAATGTGCCAGAGATCAGATGAAGCAGTTTAAACAATCACACAAGTATCAGAAAGCAGTAAAGAGAAGATGACACGCGGATATGTTATCGACGTTCGGCCAACCGCCTACATCCCCGCCTTGGCTAACCAGCACAAGGATTATCACAATACCTTGCTCACTTAAACGGGTGGAGCGTCACCTATACAAACCAGGTCAAATTACCACAGGGCTGACCTCAACCTTTACACCAATCCTTACCGGGCTGGATTACCGCCTTTTCAGGCCACGCCTGGAATCTCTCAGATATACAATCAAAGGTACAATACAATTGTGCTTTCAAGTAAAGCAGATATGTACCACAAATGCGCACAAACACAAACACCACAAGTGATTTAAAATGTAAGCTCTGTGTGGTCTAAAATGTCAATCTCTCAACTATGTTTTCTATCAGTGTAACACGTACGTGAGAGTGTCAATAATAATCTGTGCACTTCAAAATATTCAGTCAAGAGTGTTCACACAGAATACCAAGCAAGCCTCAATATTATCAATCAATAGAATGCGTATGTGCTTGTATTGCAAAGTAGATAATCTTTGTTTTCGGTAAATGATATATATTTATAAAACTTGTACAAACAATACCACAAAGATTTATATATCACACACACACGAATATCCTTTCCCAAATATATCAATATGAACACCACAAGATATTCAAATATGTTTGAAAGTATTTTTGCAATCTCCAAACAAAAATGAACTTCCTAAGATATTGCAACTAGAGTGCAATACTTGGGATGTCACAAAGAGTCTTTCTTAGGGCAGGCTTATTGGCAAAGCCTCCTAAGAAAACTTAGGTTATGCTCTCAAAAATCGATTCAAATACACAGCAATATGAAGAGCTAACCAAAAATAAAAGACTCAATACACTTACAAATGATTTGGATAGATGAAGAGTGTAAGCTTGAGTAGGTTTTCAAAGTAATGTAAGTAGTAGGAGGCAAATATGAGTATTTGGCTTGAGAGAAAATTTTTCTTAATTTATTTGCTAATCCGTGCTTAATCCACCAAATGAAGGAGTATATATAGACATACCAAGAATTTTGACCGTTGGGGACTTATTAGGAATTTTCAGAAAAGATTAATGACACTTAAGAAAATTTAACCCTGTTTAAAAAATTTAATCGCGGTAAAAAAATCAGGGCAACCCGAGAGGTCCGGTCGACCAAAAGTAGCTCGGTCGACCGGGACTCAAGTAGCTCGGTCGACCGAGGGCATTTTGAACTAAGGGGTCGGTCGACCGGGTAAGGGCGATTTTTGAAATCTCCGAGTTTCGGTCGACCGAGGCCTTTTTGAACTGCACGGCTCGGTCGACCGAGTTGTTGGGAATTCTCCCGAGGCGCTTCGGTCGACCGAGTTGTTGGAGTACAAAAGTGGTCGGTCGACCGGGGGGTCAAATAGTTGACTCCCAGGTGGTTCGGTCGACCGAGGTCAAATGACCTGTAAGGGGTCGGTCGACCGGGACCGGGTCAAATAGTTGACCCGGACCGGTTTCGGTCGACCGGGCCAATTTGAACTGTTTGGCTCGGTCGACCGAAAGTGCACCAAGTGTGCATTTCGGTCTCGAATTGACCCAACTCAATCAATTTTAAGTGCCTAATAAACATATGTGCATATGTGTGTGTCCTAAGGCCACTTGGGGTCCAATTTTGAAGACACCGAAAAAGTCCGGTGTCGGGCGACCAAGGTACACTCTAAGGTCTTTCTATGGTTCGGTTTGAGCTTACAAAGTAAATCATTCATGTGATTTGTGTGAGCTTATTACAAACCAGTACCCTAATTACTATTACAGACAGCCTAATTACTATTACAGACAAAATTCACTTAGAGATATTACAATTGGGAATATGAAATTGTCTTCAAGCTTTCTCGTGCCCTTGAATGTATGTTAGTATAAACCTGCACATGAACTAGATATTTATTAAATACAATTGAGTTTGTCATTATCAAAACCAGGGTGTGACCTATAAGGTCAACATTCTCCCCCTTTTTGATGATGACAAACTCGATTGGCAAAACTATAGGGTTAGGGTTAAGCCTTGAGAAGGCTCCCCCTCACAAAATGCATCCAATTTTGCCTTTTCTGTCCATCTCCCCCTTTTGGCAACAGCAAAAAGGGTCATCGGAATTAAAGGAACAGGCTTGGATTAGGTACATTTACACAAGACTAATGTTGGTAGAGTGCCGTTTTGAAAAATTTCGGCAGAGTGCCGTTTGTAAATAGGACTTTCCAAAAATAAACCTGTGTAAGTGTAACCTGTTTGAGTTTATATTTCCTAACAGTTTATCCACAACTACTCAAACAGTTCAGTATAAGCCAATTATAGCAAATAAACTTTCAAAATGGCCATGAATTGGACAAATAATGCAATCATAGGCAATAGTCAATATGAATATGCAATAAGTGAACGTATGACATAAGCACTCAGTCAACAACCAACTTTCACAATATAAAGCAGCTCCCCCTAAATTTGTGTAAGTTATAGAATATATTAGATTATGAAGCTTCTCTATTATGCATTAAGCCTAACTCCCGTCTAATTTGTATAAATCTATCCTCAGGTAGTGGCTTAGTGAATATATCGGCCCACTGTTCATTTGTGCATACAAACTCAAGAGCCACATCCCCTTTTTGCACATGATCACGAAGGAAATGATGTCTAATCTCAATGTGTTTAGTTCGTGAATGTGAGATAGGATTTTTAGAGATGTTGATTGCACTAGTATTATCACATTTAATCGGTATTGTTTCATAGTGCAATCCAAAATCCACAAGTTGTTGTTTCATATAAAGAGTTTGGGCACAACAACTTCCAGCTGCAATATATTCAGCTTCGGCGGTGGATAAGGCAACTGAGTTTTGTTTCTTGGAGAACCAAGAAACAAGAGATTGTCCTAAGTAATGGCAAGTGCCGCTAGTGCTTTTTCTATCAACCTTACTACCGGCAAAGTCAGCATCAGTGTAACTGACAATCTCAAAAGTAGTATGCTTAGCGTACCAAAGTCCTAACTCTATAGTTCCAACTAGATACCTAAGGATTCGTTTAACAGCTTTCAGATGAGATTCCTTAGGGTTAGCCT
Organism: Malania oleifera; assembly: GCF_029873635.1. Classification (NCBI taxonomy): domain Eukaryota; kingdom Viridiplantae; phylum Streptophyta; class Magnoliopsida; order Santalales; family Ximeniaceae; genus Malania; species Malania oleifera. The sequence continues at coordinate 61,174,642 of NC_080424.1, forward strand.
GAAATCTAGCACACATGCACACACTAAACATAATATCAGGCCTACTAGCAGTGAGGTATAGGAGACTTCCAATCATGCCACGGTATAATTTTACATCAACAGGGATTCCTTGTTCATCTTTATCAAGTTTTATGGAAGAGTTCATAGGTGTGCCAAGAATTTTACAATCTTCCATATTAAATTTCTTTAGCAAGTCCCTTATGTATTTAGATTGGCATATGAAAGTTCCATGATTAGCTTGCTTAATTTGTAGACCTAAGAAGAAACTAAGTTCACCCATCATGCTCATTTCAAACTCACTTTGCATGCATTTGGCAAACTCATTACACAACTCATCATTGGTTGCTCCAAAAATGATATCATCCACATAAATCTGAACGAGGAGCATATCATCATTTTTGGACTTGATGAAAAGTGTAGTGTCAATCTTGCCACGGGTAAACTCATTTTCTAATAGAAAACCACTAAGCCTCTCATACCAAGCTCTAGGAGCTTGTTTCAATCCATACAGGGCTTTAGACAACCGGTAAACATGATCGGGATATTTATGATTCTCAAAACCGGGTGGTTGTTCTACATATACCTCTTCATTGATGTAGCCATTTAAAAATGCGCTTTTAACATCCATTTGAAACAATTTAAAATTTTTAAAAGCGGCAAAGGCAAGTAGCATACGAATGGCTTCTAATCTAGCAACAGGAGCATATGTTTCATCAAAATCAATCCCTTCCTGTTGGTTGTATCCTTGGGCAACTAGTCTGGCTTTATTCCTAGTTACTACCCCATTTTCATCTTTCTTATTTCTATATACCCATTTAGTTCCAATGATGGTGTGCTCATTTGGCCTAGGAACTAAGGTCCACACTTTGCTTCTTTCAAATTGATTAAGTTCTTCTTGCATGGACATTACCCAAGATTCATCTTCTATGGCTTCTTTAATATTTTTAGGTTCTTCTTGGGATAAGAAAGCGGAGTGGTTTACTATATTTCTCAATGATGATCTGGTGGCTACTCCGCGGGATGGTTCGCCTATGATTTGATCTATAGGATGACTTCTAATGTATTTCCAATCTTTAGGCAATTCTTGATTTCCATTCTCATTATCCTCAAGTGATTTTTCGTTTGTTTCTTGATTTTCACTTGCATTATTTTCAATGGACATTTTCTCTAAACATTTTCTAATATCAATATCATCTTCATCATCTTTGTTAGAGAATGGATTAGACTCATCAAATACAACATGAATGGATTCAATTACGGCTAAAGTTCTTTTATTGAAAACTCTATATGCTTTACAATTAAGTGCATAGCCTAGGAAGATGCCTTCATCAGATTTAGAGTCAAATTTTCCTAGATGCTCGTTATCTCTAAGTACAAAGCATTTACAACCAAATACATGAAAATAGGAAATATTAGGCTTATGGTTGTTCCACAATTCATAAGGAGTTTTATTAATTGATGGTCTAATCAACACCCTATTCATAACATAGCATGCGGTATTAATGGCCTCGGCCCAAAAATATTTAGGTAAGTTATGCTCATTCAACATAGTTCTTCCCATTTCTTGTAGTGACCTATTCTTTCTTTCAACTACACCATTTTGTTGAGGTGTCCTAGGTGCAGAAAAATTATGAGATATACCTTCTAAGTCACAATATTTTTCTATGCTTTCATTTTTGAATTCCGTGCCTCTATCACTTCTTATGTGAGTGATTTTATATCCTTTTTTATTCTGAATTCTCCTTACCTACCCCGACGATGCGTCCTTTGGCATTGTCACCAAATGTCACGTAGCCTCCATCCTTGGGAACAATTGAAGTGAATTTTCCCTTGTCACCGGTCATGTGTCGTGAGCACCCACTGTCTAAGTACCACCGGTCCTTGGATGGGGATGATTTTAGACATGCCTGCAAAATAAGCTAAGTGACTGATGCTGGTCCCCAAATTTTATTGGGTCCATGGGGGTTAGTAGCAGGGTCTCCTTTAACTACCCATACCTTTCTGATTTTAGCATGCTTATTCCTAAGTGGACAATCAAATTGAATGTGACCAATCTGTTTGCATTTAAAACATTTCAGTCTACACTTAGGTTCTTTAGGAGGGATACGAGATTTTGATTCTCGTGTAAAATGTCCTAAGTAAAGATTAGGTCGTCTAATATTTTCAATGCCATTAAAACCAAGACCCTCTTCACTTAAAGAATTTCTTTGGGCACCAAGTAGTTTTTCAAAATTTTCTTTGCCCTTTGTGAATTTAAAAATGATTGTGGAGCTATCATCCACTTTCCTCTCAAGCTCAACAATAGTAGTATCCTTTTCTTTTAAAATAGATGCATGAGAGGTTTTTGCCATATTAAACAATTTAGACCAATTGTCACATTTCTTTTTCAAATTTTCATTCTCTTTGGTCATTTTGCCTAATAATTTTGAAACACGGATATATTCAAATTGCAATTGTCTAAATGTAGGCATGCTGTCAGAATCACAATCATCTGATGAACAATAAGAAGATGAAGAACTAGAAGACGATACCTCATCCCCGTGTGCCATTAAGCACCAGTTAGCGACCTCCGTGTCACTATGATCCGAGTCTGAGTTGCTGCTGTTGAATTGATCCCATGAAGTCCCAACCTTCATGGCTCTTTTATTTTTCTTAGCCTCCTTTTTCAGAAGTGGGCAGTCGGGTTTGATGTGCCCCACTTTGTTGCAGTTGTAGCATGTAGGAGCATTTGATTTTTCCTTTCTTTTGCTGGACTCTCCCTTCTCATTAGTGGAGTCTCTATATTTTTTAAATGGCTTCCTGTTCTTCCTGAAGAATCTACTAAACTTTTTAGTTAGCATAGCCATTTCCTCATCAGTGTCAGACTCACTATACTCACTAAAAGTGTCGTTAGATGCTTTTAGTGCAGTCACCTTCTTAGCCCTGTTATGCTCATTGAGTCTTTCATTTATGGACAGTTCATAAGTGATTAAGGAACCTATCAATTCGTCTAAGCTCATGGCCTTAAGGTCTCTACCCTCAGCAATGGCCGTAGCCTTAGCTTCCCAAACAGGAGGCAAGCCTCTAAGGATCTTCCTGATCATTTCATATGTGGGATATGTCTTTCCTAATGCATGCAGTGAGTTTATGATGTGTGTGAATCTAGTGTACATGCTCTGAATGGACTCACCTACATTCATCCTAAAGGCCTCATACTCACTGGTCAACATATCTATCCTACTGTCTTTCACATCTCTAGTACCCTCATATGTGACCTCTAATTTATCCCATATTTCTTTTGCAGTTGAACATGCCATAATCCTGTTAAATTCATTCACATCAAGACTACAATATAAAATATTCATAGCAGCGGCATTTAGACTAACGGCTTTCATATCATCATCATCATATTCACCCTCAGTCTTAGGAACCCTAGCTGCACCCTCAATTCTCATAGGAACATAGTTTCCCTTAGAGACAATCCTCCACACCTTCCAATCAGTATTCTGAAGGTAGATGCGCATCCTCTATTTCCAGAAGGTGTAATTAACACCGCTAAAAACAGGAGGTCGTGTGGAAGATGGTCCCTCAGGGAAAGGGGTCACGGAGCTATGAGCCATATGTGAACTTTGTGCAAAATAACAATCAGTCTATGCAACCTCGCTCTGATACCAATTGTTAGCTTTACCGTGATCCCAAGAGGGGGGGTGAATTGGTATTTTTAAATTTTACCTTCTAAGTATTCCTCCTAGCAGCAGTATGTTCACAAGCCTAGGGTCAATCTAGTGCAAATGATGTAAATGTGCCAGAGATCAGATGAAGCAGTTTAAACAATCACACAAGTATCAGAAAGCAGTAAAGAGAAGATGACACGCGGATATGTTATCGAGGTTCGGCCAACCGCCTACGTCCCCGCCTTGGCTAACCAGCACAAGGATTATCACAATACCTTGCTCACTTAAACGGGTGGAGCGTCACCTATACAAACCAGGTCAAATTACCACAGGGCTGACCTCAACCTTTACACCAATCCTTACCGGGCTGGATTACCGCCCCCTCAGGCCACGCCTGGAATCTCTCAGATATACAATCAAAGGTACAATACAATTGTGCTTTCAAGTAAAGCAGATATGTACCACAGATGCGCACAAACACAAACACCACAAGTGATTTAAAATGTCAATCTCTCAACTATGTTTTCTATCAGTGTAACACGTACGTGAGAGTGTCAATAATAATCTGTGCACTTCAAAATATTCAGTCAAGAGTGTTCACACAGAATACCAAGCAAGCCTCAATATTATCAATCAATAGAATGCGTATGTGCTTGTATTGCAAAGTAGATAATCTTTGTTTTCGGTAAATGATATATATATTTATAAAACTTGTACAAACAATACCACAAAGATTTATATATCACACACACACGAATATCCTTTCCCAAATATATCAATATGAACACCACAAGATATTCAAATATGTTTGAAAGTATTTTTGCAATCTCCAAACAAAAATGAACTTCCTAAGATATTGCAACTAGAGTGCAATACTTGGGATGTCACAAAGAGTCTTTCTTAGGGCAGGCTTATTGGCAAAGCCTCCTAAGAAAACTTAGGTTATGCTCTCAAAAATCGATTCAAATACACAGCAATATGAAGAGCTAACCAAAAATAAAAGACTCAATACACTTACAAATGATTTGGATAGATGAAGAGTGTAAGCTTGAGTAGGTTTTCAAAGTAATGTAAGTAGTAGGAGGCAAATATGAGTATTTGGCTTGAGAGAAAATTTTTCTTAATTTATTTGCTAATCCGTGCTTAATCCACCAAATGAAGGAGTATATATAGACATACCAAGAATTTTGACCGTTGGGGACTTATTAGGAATTTTCAGAAAAGATTAATGACACTTAAGAAAATTTAACCCTGTTTAAAAAATTTAATCGCGGTAAAAAAATCAGGGCAACCCGAGAGGTCCGGTCGACCAAAAGTAGCTCGGTCGACCGGGACTCAAGTAGCTCGGTCGACCGAGGGCATTTTGAACTAAGGGGTCGGTCGACCGGGTAAGGGCGATTTTTGAAATCTCCGAGTTTCGGTCGACCGAGGCCTTTTTGAACTGCACGGCTCGGTCGACCGAGTTGTTGGGAATTCTCCCGAGGCGCTTCGGTCGACCGAGTTGTTGGAGTACAAAAGTGGTCGGTCGACCGGGGGGTCAAATAGTTGACTCCCAGGTGGTTCGGTCGACCGAGGTCAAATGACCTGTAAGGGGTCGGTCGACCGGGACCGGGTCAAATAGTTGACCCGGACCGGTTTCGGTCGACCGGGCCAATTTGAACTGTTTGGCTCGGTCGACCGAAAGTGCACCAAGTGTGCATTTAGGTCCCGAATTGACCCAACTCAATCAATTTTAAGTGCCTAATAAACATATGTGCATATGTGTGTGTCCTAAGGCCACTTGGGGTCCAATTTTGAAGACACCGAAAAAGTCCGGTGTCGGGCGACCAAGGTACACTCTAAGGTCTTTCTATGGTTCAGTTTGAGCTTACAAAGTAAATCATTCATGTGATGTGTGTGAGCTTATTACAAACCAGTACCCTAATTACTATTACAGACAGCCTAATTACTATTACAGACAAAATTCACTTAGAGATATTACAATTGGGAATATGAAATTGTCTTCAAGCTTTCACGTGCCCTTGAATGTATGTTAGTATAAACCTACACATGAACTGGATATTTATTAAATACAATTGAGTTTGTCATTATCAAAACCAGGGTGTGACCTATAAGGTCAACAGCAACTATTGGAAGCTAAAAATTGAGTACTTTGTAATTTGTGCGAAACTCTTTCATCTTACCTCCAATTTAGATGATTCAAGATGCTATAAAAAGCTAAGAAAATTCTCTACAATTTTAATGTTTTACATTTTGAGAAATACTAGATGCATCAAGGTCGAAATTAGATGTGAAGATACCATACACTGTTTTTATGGACTATTTCGACATTACTCCATAATTTGGGCATAACTTTCTTGTCGGAGCTCTGATCGAGATGATTGAAAATTTTAGGGAAAAACGAGGAAGAGCTCTACAAATATTGTGTTTTGAACTTTGAGAGATACATAATTTAGTATGGTTGAAATTGGACTTGAAAGTGGAGGGCAGGCCGGGTGCTTTTGAAAAATGAAAAGAAAAGAAAAAAATAAAAAATATATATAAAAGGTGATGTGACCTGGCCATGTAGCTGGTTCCTCTTAGGGGCATAGGTGATATGTTGGGTGAAGGAAGAAAGGAAAGAAAGAAAAGAGAAAAGAAAGGAAAGAAAGAATGAGGTTGAAAAGTCAAGGGGGAAAGTAGGTTATAGGTTTTAGGGTAGGGTTTTTTCTTTTTGTTTTTTGTTTATGCACAAGACATGGCTGGGGATGGAGGAGGCAGCTCTCTCATGGGTAGCCTCTCTCTCTCTCTCTCTCTCTCTCTCTCTCTCTCTCTCTCTCTCTCTCTCTCTCTCTCTCTCTTCCTTTCTTTTTTCCTTCTCCTCTTGTTCTCTAGTTTTTTTTTCTTGCATTTAAATACTTGGTTGATCATTGTTAATTTTTAGTTAAATTTTAATTAAACTTTTGAACTTTTAAATATCTATTGGGTTCTTATTATTAGATTCAATTTATTTTTTTTCTCTTCTTATTTAATATCATTATTATAATTAATTTTGATTGAGTTATTTTTCATTGTTAAAGTTTGGTTTGGTATTTTAAAAAAAAATTTTTCTTTACGATTTAATTTTTGTTTGGTTGTATTTTTTTAAGTTCCGTTTAATTAAAGTTTGAGCTTTTATTGCGTTTTAGTATATTAAGTTCGATAAGTTTTGTTAATATGTTATTTAAGTTTATGTCAATTTATTTTTGTTTGAATCTATTATAAGATTAAGTTTAATTTTGTTTGCATTAATTAATTGGGTTAAGTTCAATTGTTTAGTTGGTGTTTAATTTTATGATTGAATGCTTTAGTTAATTAATAAAGTTTTGATCTTTAGGCTTTTGCCTAAAATTTCATATATAGGATTTATTTATTGTCTAAATAGGATTTAATTGTCGTCATTCGTTTCTTGTTATTCTAAGCGTATTAGGTTCATATTTTATATTTTAATTGTAAGTTGATAAATAAAAGTTCACGTTGTTTTAATTTTGTCACAAAATCTCAAACATCCCAGGAAACCGAATCTGAACTATGTTTAGTAAAACTTTGTTTTCTTATTTTCTTTTGGAATTACACTAAGTTTGGAATTAAACTGCATTTCCTAAGGAGACGATCTGACCCTTAGGCTAATTATTAGATGACTGAACTTGTATATTTGGGATAACTTCTGAACTGTTCATTTTTCGCGTGAGTCAAGTTTTTGGCGCTGTTGCCGGGGAATGTCAGTTTTAGTTTCAAACTAGTATTTTTTCCATCATTTTAATTTTTCTCATAAAAGAGTAAAAGGAAAAAAGAGAGAAAAAAATAGAAATTTTTTATTTTTTTGAATTTTGAAGAAAGTATGGTTGTACCTGCACCATGCATGCTTATGATTTTTTGTAGCCCACACGAACCACACAACCATCTTGCATCATATTACTTGAGAATGCACAGAAATTTAACGTTAAGCCTGGAATGATATCTGTGATACCTCAATTTTATGGGATGGAGTGTGAAATTCCGTAATAGCATTTAATTGATTTTGAGCTTGCATGTGTTACATTCACAGATGGGACCGCTTCTGATTAGGTAATTAGATTACATCTATTTCCTTTTTCATTGAAAGATTAGGCTAAGATGTGATTTAATTCTCTTAGGCCTAATTCTATCTCTAGTTGGGCTGATATGCAAAACAAATTTTTGCATAAATTTTTTTCCAGTACAGAGAACTCAATTTTTGTAGGAACAGATCAGTCGATTCATGCAAAAAGGTGACGAGACGTTCCAGGCTTATTGGGAGACATTCAAGGACCAGATGAATATATGTCCACATCACAGATTCGAATCTTGGAGGCTAGTGAATTATTTTTGTACTGCTTTAACCCCTGAATGGAAATAGTTTCTCCAGGCTATATGCAACAGGGAGTTCTTCAACAAGGAACCAAATGAGGCTTTATCATTCTTTGATTATTTAGCTGAGAGTGCCTAACAATGGAACATAAGACATGAACGAGCACCAATGGCAACACAACTTGTCAGAGCAATCAATGGTGGATGCAGATACGAGGTCAAAGTGGAAACTAGTCTATAAGCTCTTGTTCTTGCGTTGTCTAAGAAACTAAAGGTTATGGAATCAGAAAAAGGTAAATCTAAGCATTGCTCTATCTGTGAGACCTTAGACCACAAAATTCAGGATTGTCATTTACTACCAGTTTGGCAGGAGAGTATATTAGATCGGGTACAATCAGTAAATTGGGTCAACAAATCTCAAAATCAACCATTCTTGAACACTTATAATCCTGGATGGAGAAATCACCCAAACCTCTCATAGAGGAATGATCATTCTGGTCCATCTTCCTCATGATATTAGTAAGTTCTTCAATCTTATGCAGCCCCTCCACAATAGTTGCAGTATCAGCCACAACAAGTCTCTCAAAGCTACACACCTCTGCGATTTCAACCAAATCTAGCTCCTATTCTAGAAAAGAAATGTCTTGATGATAGCATGATGCATATAGCAAATATGTTTCAACAATTCATGCAGATTCATGTCACAACTAACAATTAGTACACTCATGCTATACATGAATTGCGGGACACCATTAATGAGATGAGCACATAGTTGAATATCTTAGACAAAAAAGGAATTCTTGGTAGAACCTCATCCTAATCCTCAAAAATACCAGTACCAACAGCAACAAATACATAATGTTTCTCTTGAGACAGCGAAGCCCGTTATAACTTCAAGAAGTGGAAAAGAAATTTTTAACTTGAGATACTCATCGACAGACCAACAGTTGTCTTGACACTTGAAGTTACAACTGAGATAAATGAGGTCAAATAAAAATCAGAGGAAGCGAGCCAGAATTGAAAAAGTCAGTTAACATGAAGACCGAGATCAGTAAAGAGTACCAACCTGTGGTACATTACCCTTAGAGATTGACAGTCGTGGAACCATAAATGTCAGGGAGTACAGTGTCAAAGCGAATCCCCGCAGTGGTACAGTGACAGGTACACCCAATAAAAAGGGTGAGCAGGCTAGTGAGAATTTAACTTTCAAGGAACCAGGTAAAAATTTTAATGTTAATGCTTCTTACGAACCAAGGGTAATTGCTCTGACACTTGTGCCTCAAAGACCGGTTCTTTAAGAAGTGAATTTCCTGGAAAATATGCTGAATAAAGATCCTCTCTTGTTAAAACAAGGAAGGCAATCTGCACATGTTTTGTCTGGCACCGTCGAATATATTGATTTATTTGATGCTAACTTTTGTGTAGGTAACAAAACATATTCATTTTGGCGACTCAAATTTGGAGACTCGCTTGTTCACTTTATAGACCTGCACACACCAGATGAAATTCCTCCAGAGCCTCTGCTAGACAGACTGTGACGTTTTTCTTTCCTTTATTTTCATTTTGTTTTACCTTGTTTTATTTTTAGTTAATTTTCAGGTACTTTTTTCCTTAGTTTCAATTTTTCTTTCCTTTTACTTCTCCACCCAGGTACGCTCCACTTCCGTTGTGCACATCTTTTCTTTTTCCCCTATGCTTTCATTAAGGACAATGTTCCACTTTAGTTTGGGGGGGGGGGGAGATGATAAATTACATTGAAAAAAAAATTTGAATGTGGATGATTAGGCCATGATTAACATTGACTGATACCCTTTACATACTTGCATATAACCTAAGAGTTACACATTTAAGTTGTATAGTGGGTTATTTATGTGTAGTTTCTCTTTATATGGTTAATCTAGGAATTGAAACTCTGTATAGGTTGACTAGAAGTTCATTCATGTTAATTTGGCTGTATAAACTCTTGTATTTACATGGTATCTTATGAGGCTGAAAATACACGTCACGTGACTAATATCACTTAAGGTTCCTTGTGAGCACTGAGAGAGCGTCTGTGACGACTATGACACCTTTTGAGGTATTGTTAAGTCATTTATCATTCTTTTGAGTTTTTGACATCAGCTCAGAGTTCATGAAACTCAACTTTCCTTTTTTTTTTTTTTCTTCTGGATACTCTTTGTACACTAGTCTCTATTTTTGACTTGCTAGCCTAGAGGTGACATCCAATGGGGAGATAGAAACTTAGGTCTTGTAGCCTACTCAAGATGTGAAAGTTGAACCACCCCTAGAGATAGACTTAGTTCATGGACTACTGTTCGAGCTTAATTCCCATTGGTGGTATGAAGACAATAAAAGAAGTGTAATGATTGTCCCAATTGACAAAGAAAAGAAAGAAACTGAAGAATAAGCAGAAGAAAAAACTACAAAAGAAATAGAAATGCACATGAATGAAGTGAAAGATTAGTATTTGCTCACACAAATACAATAAATAGTCAGGGACACAACACATGTTATCCACATATGAAAACTCTTCAACCGCTTAATGCCTTAGATGTACTCATGCCTGGTTTGTGAATAAGTTGATCTAGGGTGGCCTTGGTTGGATATGACGAGTAGGTGAGAAGATGTTAGGGTTAAGGACTTGACACCTCACAAATAGGCTGGATCCTTTTTAGACTAGTCCACTCCATACATCTAGCATTTGTTCCTTGCAATATATGGGATGTTTGATCGCGACACTCCTCCTCATATATGATGAGTGAACCTATCCTCTTTGAATGTTTTTTACAGAACACCAGTTAGGCTGAGTCAAAACGACCGTTCTATAGGTGTCCACTGATATCCTAGGTGTAACGAGTCATACACATTATACATACCTCGAGACTTCACCTGTTTATACTTGAATTTATATGGCTACATTAATTATGAATTGTATTTTTGGTTATCTTCATGTGAGTATACTATTCTTAATTGCTAAATAACGATGAAACTTGCATGAATGACTTACTTCGGAGCTGTGTGCATTGTATATAATGAGCTTGTGTGAAATTTGGTTATATTCTTGTATGTAAAACGATATGGTTGTGTTGCATGGACATTAATTTCATGTTTTCTGGAAATAGTATTTTTGGATACCGTCCTAGAGTTCATTCATGTTATTTTCTAGAGACTAGAAAAACGTTAGTTGGGGGGGTGATTACGCGCTTAAACTGCGTAATTAGGTGCTTTAATTCATGCATTGAGACTTATATTTTTAATTAAATACATAATTACTCTCAATATTTTAACATTGTGTCCTATTTATGATATTTGGATTTTATTGAGTAATTTATGAATTTTTGGTATTTTTTATTGTAGGGCAACTATTGGAAGCTGAAAAATCGATGGTACTTCAAAATCTAAATGTAAATCTTTCATCTAACCTCCAATTTAGATGATTCAAGATGCTATAGAAAGATAAGAAAACGTTCTACATATTTTATGTTTTGTTTTTTGGGAAACACTAGCTGGATCAAGGTCAAAATTTGACGTGAAGTTACCATACGCTGTTTTTATGGACTATTTCGGCATTACTCTATAATCTTAGCGTAACTTTCTCGTCCAAGCTCTGACCGAGACAATTCAAAATTCTTGAGAAATTTAGGAAAAGCTCTACAACTTTTGTGTTTTGAGCTTTGAGAGATACAGGCTTCAGTATGATCAAAATTGGACTTGAAAGTAGGGGGTAGACCGGGTGCTTTTGAAAAAAGAAAAGAAAAAAATATAAAAATATATAAAAGGTGATGTGACCCAGCCATGGAACCAAGTCCTCTTAGGGCCGTGCATGATATGCTGGGTGAAGGAAGAGAGGAAAGAAAGGAAAGAGAAAAGAAAGAAAAGAAAGAATGAGGTTGAAAAGTCAAGGGGGAAAGTAGGATATAGGTTTTGGGGTAGGGTTTTTTTCTTTTTGTTTTTTGTTCATGCATGAGACACAGCTGGGGCTAGAGGAGGCAGCTCTCTCTCTCTCTCTCTCTCTCTCTCTCTCTCTCTCTCTCTCTCTTCCTTTCTTTTTCCTTCTCCTCTTATACTCTAGTTTTTTTTCTTGCATTTTAATACTTGGTTGATCATTGTTATTTTTCAGTTAAATTTTAATTAAAGTTTTGAACTTTTAAATTTTTGCTGGGTTCTTATTATTAGATTCAATTTTTTTTTTCTCTTCTTATTTAATATCATTATTAGAATTAATTTTGGTTGGGTTATTTTTCATTGTTAAAGTTTGGTTTGGTCTATTAAAAAAAAATTTCTTCTTTATGATTTAAATTTTGTTTGGTTCTATTTATTTTAAGTTCCGTTTAATTAAAATTTGAATTCTTATTGCATTTTATTTTATTAAGTTCGATAAGTTTTGTTAATCCATTATTTAAGTTTAGGTTAATTTCTTTTTGTTTGAATCTATTATAGGATTAAGTGTAATTTTGTTTACGTTAATTAATTGGGTTAAGTTCAATTGTTTAGTTGGTGTTTAATTTTATGGTTGAATGATTTAGTTAATTAATAAAGTTTTGATCTTTAGGCTTTTGTCCAGAATTTCATTCGTAGGATTTATTTATTGTCTAAATAGGATTTAATTACTGTCATTCGTTTCTTGTTATTCTAAGCATATTAGGTTCAAATTTTATGTTTTAATTTTTAGTTGATAAATAAAAGTTCACGTTGTTTTAATTTTGTCACAAAATCTCAAACATCTCAGGAAACCGAATCTGATCTATGTTTAGTAAAACTTTCTTTCCTTATTTTCTTTTGGAATTACACTATATTTATAATTAAACTGCATTCTCTAATGAGACGATATGACTCTTAGACTAATTATTACATGACTAAACTCCTATACTTGGGATAGCTTCCAGGCGGCTCTTTTTTCAAGTGAGTCAAGACCTAATGGACACTCTATTCATCAGATAACAGACGGTGCTCACTGCTTTAGCCCAAAAATATTTGGGTGGGTTATGCTCATTTAGCATGGTCTTAGCCATTTCCTAAAGTGATCTATTTTTCCTTTCAACAATTCCATTTTTTTTAGGTGTGCGAGGTGCTAAAAAGTTGTGAGAAATTCCATTTTCTTCATAGAAATTTTGAACATCATTATTTTTGAACTCTCCACCTCTATCACTTCTAATATGTAAAACACCATACCCTTTTTCAATTTGAAGCTTCTTACACAGGTTGATTAGCATTTTACACACTTCATCCTTAGAGGATAAGAATAATACCCAGGTAAACTTGGAGTAGTCATCAACTATGAAGAACGTGTACTGCTTTCCTCCTAAGCTTTATGTTTTAGTGGGGCCAAATAAGTCTAAGTGAATTAGTTCCAATGGCCTTCTAGTGAAGATTTGTTTCGTATTCTTAAAGCTTGTCTTGATTTGCTTCCCAAGTTGGCAAGTATCATAGACTTTGTCTTTTATGAACTTTGTGTTGGGTAAACCCTTGACTAAGTTCTCTTTGGCTAACTAAGATAATAGATCCATGCTAGCATGTCCTAGTCTCCTATGTCATAGCCAGCTAGATTCATTTAAGGCCATGAAGCATTTAACCTCTTGAGATACTAGGTTTTCAAAATTTGTACAATATATGTTCTCAACCCGATTTGCAATAAACAATATTTCATGAACTTTAGTATGTTCAACTATGCATTTGTCCTTTTTAAATGTGATGTCAAAACCTTTATCACTTAGTTGACTGATGCTAAGTAAATTATGCTTTAACCCTTCAACCAACAATACATTATCAGTTATCAAGGAGGGTTCTTTATCTACTTTGTCGATGCCGATAATTCTACCTTTAGCATTATCTACGAAAGTGACATATTCACCTTCCTTTAGTGTCAACAATGTGAACCTACAAAAAGGATTTAGGATGTTACTTTAGGCACCCAAATCTTCTTAGGTCCTTTTAGGTTTTGTTTTAGTTGTATTTTTGACTCTCCACAACTTTTTGGTTTTAACAATTTTCCTTTTAAATGGACATTCAAATTTTATGTGTCCCTTCTCCTTACATAGGAAACATGTGGTGTCTTCATATGCATTAGTTGAGGAGGTTCTGGCATAGTATTTAGAAGATTTTACAAAATACCCTATGTAGAGGTTCCTTTTCTTCTTATTTTCAACTCCATTTAATCCTATGCCTTCCTTGTCTAAAGACATATTTTTGCAATACAACCAGTTTATCGAAGTTTTTCTTTCCTTTTTTGAAAGTGTAAATGATTTTTGATTGGTCCTCTATTTTACTTTCAAAACTAGTTATTTCTGAATCTTTTATATCTTTACAATTTGCTTGTAACTTTACTAGTTCTTTGACCATCTTGTTGATTTTACTTTCAAGTTCAGCAATAACATAATCCTCTTCTTTTTTAGTTGATTGAGATGACTCTAGTTTGTTCATTGGCATTTCATTTTGTCCTTTCAATGTGATGTTTCTTGTGGACACCTTAATGAACATCTTATGTAGTGAAAATAATTATGTTTGTATTTCATTATAAGATGGCATGCTTTCACACGAATCATTATAGGATTCATCACTAGATTCTATAAGTGAGTTTGAGTAGGAGATTACCTCGTCATCTCTCAGCATGAAGCAAAGGTTGGCTACTTCTTGATCACTTGAGTTGCTTTCCGAGATGCTTGAGTTGGAGTCATCCCAAGTAGTGGCTTTCATTGCTTTAATATTTTTCTTAACTTCTTTCTTAAGCTGTGGATAATCAAGTTTTATGTGGCCTACCTTTTTACAATTATAGCAAGTTGGGGGTTCAACCTTTGTTTCTTTCTTACTTGATTCGCCTTTTTTCATTTTTCTTGCTCTAAATTTTATAGCAAATCTTTTATTCTTTTTAAAAAAATTTACCTAGTCGTATAGTAAACAATTCTAGGTCATCATCATTCATCTCATTATCTTCTTCGTCACTCAAGCTTTCTTTTGAAACTTTGAGTGCTATGGATTTCTAATGTTTTCTAACTTTAGTTGTCCTTTCATTTATAGTAATCTCATATATGAGAAATGACCCTATGAATTCATCTAGGGAAGTGTTCTTTAAGTTCTTGCCTTCAGTTATCGCAGTGACCTTGGGTTCCCAAATAGGTGGAAGTCCTCTAAGGATCTTCCTAATCATTTCATATGATGAATAGTTCTTCCCAAGTGCATTCAGGGAGTTTATTATGTGAATGAACCTAGTGTACGTACTAGATATGGATTCCTCTGAGTTCATCCTTAAGGCCTCATACTCACTGGTGAGCATGTCAATTCTACTATCCCTAACATCTATTTTTCCTTCATAGGTTACTTCTAGTTTGTCCCAAATTTCCTTAACACTCTTACATCCCATTATTTTGTTAAACTCATTTATGTCTAACACACAATATAAAGCATTCATAGCACTAGAGTTTATTTGCAACAGTTTCATATCAGTCTCACTCATCTTGCTTTCTTCTTTAGGAACTTCCTTGTTCTCTATAGTCTTAGAAAAAACGTAGTTCTCTTGAATTACTACTTTCCAGACTTTCCAATCCATAGTTTGAAAAAATATTCTCATTCGTTAATTCCAAAAGGTTTACTTCATACCGTAGAAGGGGGTATAGATGAGGATTGTTCTTTATTGAATGGGGATACACCTATGTTTGTCATTACGATCTTTGTGTAACTACCTATTAATATTTGCTACAACCTGGGCTCTAATACCAATTGAAAGTAATGGTATAATCCCAAAAAATGGAATAAATAGGTATTTTAAAAATTATTACACGGAAGCTCGTCTTATTTTAAACCTTTTAAAATATATCAATCACAATCTCAATCAACTAAGCAACAAACAGTACTATACAAATAGACAACCCTAGATATATATAAAATTAAAAAACAGAATCTGAATTTTGCTTTAAACAAGTTCAACAATCAACAATGAATTCAACAAGGATCTAGTATATATTTAAGAAAAAATTCAATAATATAACTCAAGCAAGTTAATTTCTTATGCTTGAATAATTGGCCAACCACAACAGATTTTCCTTAACCAACCAAAGTTGAATTCAATGTTTCAACACTTGTCTGAATTTCAACTAGAAACGTAAACCATACAAATAATCAATAAACCAATTTAATTGCTTAAATTAGACTTCAATCAAATCTTAGCATTGAACCGATTATCTAGTAACCTTAAAACATACACAACAATTTATATGTGCAGAATTTAAATAGAGTTAGGGAAAGAAGATTGAAGCCACAATTTTTTACAAGGTTTGGCTTACCGCCTACGTCCTTGCCCCAAGAAACTGGCTGTGAAGATTTCCTTTACCCAATATGTTCAATAGGTGGAGCAACCTCTCTTTGTTGGAAGGTGGAGGCCCCTCTCTAACGATAACACCCTCTCGCTAGGCAACAACTTTATCCCCGAGTCATCAGATTGCAAAAACAACAATAACAATTTGTTCATACATATATAGCACTCTCACAATAGAGCACATTTTGTAAAATAATAGACACTATGTACTTAAGATAACAATATGCAATTGAAGCTCACAAAGATTTCAAAGGGTTTCTAATAGTGGTATAAGAATTTCAGAGAATAGAAATAAAAAATTGATTAGGGCTTTGAGCAAAATGCATAGCATTTTTTTCAGAATTTGAATCAAGAGTATATAATGAATTTCTATGTGTATGCCCGAGTATTAATTGGCTTAATGCATAAATAATGATCCTTATGTAGATTAGGAGAAATTTTTACTGTTTTTCCTAAGTTTGGAAACCATATCTTTCAATTTTGGAAAGAAATTAGTGTTGTTAGAAAGTTTAAAACAAAAACTTCACTCACCTAGGCTGATTAAAAATAGTGCTCTAGAACTGGAAGTAGCCATTCAGTCACCTAAACTCATGAGGTTAGTTGCTTGAACTAAAGTTTTGATTTCTTCCACACTGACAGTAGCAATTCAGTCGCTTGAGCTCTAAACCTCTGTCCCCTAAACATTATTGAACACATTGTTTTTCATATTTTGAATCCAAAACTTGTTTATATTTACTTTCAAAAGTATTTTGGACTTCATAAAAGTATTTTCTAGATTCTAAACTAGGTCTCTAGGTTCAGTATAAATTACTAAGAGCTTCAATCACAAATTTGAAGTCTAAGAGTGCTTACATGATATTCTAAGAAACATTAAATACATTTAAATCGTAACTCTTCATGTCAAATAACTTTAATATCTTGCAAGATTGATCAATACTTCATAAAATTTGTATTCTTCATGTGTTGTGACTTTAAGTTGCTTGTGAAAACCATAATACCTGAAATTTAATCTTGAAAGTACAATTAGTATCCTTAATTTGTTATCCTCCAAATGAGATTAAGCCTTGTTAGGCAAACAAAAAACTTGTTTTTAGGGACGAAAGTATTAGTGACAAAATTGAAATTGTCACTAATACTTTCGTCACTAAAAACCACTTTTTCTGCTCAAAGTATCGTGGGAAACTAATAGCGACATTTGTTTTTTGGTTTTAGTGATGAATCAAAAGTGTCACCAATAGTCATTTATTAGTGACAGTTGTTGACCAAGAAAAAGTCAAGAATATTAGTGACAGTTTAGTAAAACCATCACAAATAATCGTATATTAGTAATGATTTTTAGAACCGTCACTAATAATGCATTTGTTGATGTGGAAAAAGGTTAAGAATATTAGACATGGTTTTTCTAATTACTTGGCTAGTGTGCTTAAAATGTAGTGGCCAAAAACCATTTGCAAAGACTGATTCACAAAGACTACTAATGGAGCAACAAAAATGGCCATCAAGTGCAATGAGTGAACTTAGATAAAAAAATAAATGATCTTGCCTTAGCAAAATACCTGGAAAGTGACCTAACTGATGTGTTAGACCAAACACCTTGCTCTATTGATCAAACCAGCATTCATCTCCCTCAAACTCCATAGTTGAATGATATATATGTGTGGCCATGGACAAGGAGTGTTCTTAACATAGTGGACGAAAAAGATGGAAGAGCTGTCATTGGTAGTGAATATTGGTTGAAAAGATTCTCTAAATTTAAACCTCTTGAAGTTCATATCTTTTGGAATAGCCATGTACAAATCGACTAGGGAAGCTGTGGTGAAGTTTTACAATAAATGGATTAGTTTTTTAAATGAAATATAGTTTGATAGATATTTTGAAGCTGCTCATCATAGTAAAAAGGAATGAGACACATGAAAGAAACAACTTGGATCAAGTATTTATGCATGGGTGGGTTGCTCATGAAGAAGATAACAATTTAGAAGGGTCAGTAAAAGACTATCTTTGTCACAGTGGATAGATAAAAACAGTTGCTGACATTGTCTAGGAAGCAAAATAGGATAGAAATAATGTTGTGGCTAACCTAACCAGTGTGCTTGATACCACAAATGAGAATTTAGACGAGTTAAAGATAAAATACAACAAGAAGAGCATGTATGTCCTAATAGTCTTATATGTTTGTGATAGTTTTTAGGACCGTCACTAATAATGCATTTTTTGTGATAGTTTTTAGGACCGTCACTAATAATGCATTTTTTGACGGGGAAAAAGGCTAAGAATATTAGTGACGGTTCTCATAAACTGTCACTAATAATACATTTGTTGATCGGGAAAAAGGTCAAGATTATTAGTGAAGATTTTTTTATCTAATTACTTAGGCAATGTGCTTTAAATGCAGTGACCAAAAACCATTTGTAAATACTAAATCAAAAATACTTCTAATGGAGCAACGAAAATGGCCATCAAATGAAAATGATGTTGCCTTGGCAATATACCTAGAAACTGACCTAGTTGATGAGTTGGACCAAACACCTCGCCTTGTTGAGCCAGCACCATACCCATCTCTCAAACTACATAGTGGATGAAAAGGATGGAAGAGTTTTCATTGATAGTGAATATTGGTTGAAAAGATTCTCTAAATTTAAACCTCTTGAAGTTCATATCTTTTGGAATAGCCATGTACAAATCGACTAGGGAAGCTGTGGTGAAGTTTTGCAATAAATGGATTAGTTTTTTAAATGAAATATAGTTTGATAGATATTTTGAAGCTGCTCATCATAGTAAAAAGGAATGAGACACATGAAAGAAACAACTTGGATCAAATATTTATGCATGGGTGGGTTGCTCGTGAAGAAAATAACAATTTAGAAGGGTCAGTAAAAGACTATCTTTGTCACAGTGGATAGATAAAAACAGTTGCTGACATTGTCTAGGAAGCAAAATAGGATAGAAATAATGTTGTGGCTAACCTAACCAGTGTGCTTGATACCACAAATGAGAATTTAGACGAGTTAAAGATAAAATACAACAAGAAGAGCATGTATGTCCTAATAGTCTTATATGTTTGTGATAGTTTTTAGGACCGTCACTAATAATGCATTTTTTGTGATAGTTTTTAGGACCGTCACTAATAATGCATTTTTTGATGGGGAAAAAGGCTAAGAATATTAGTGATGGTTCTCATAAACTGTCACTAATAATACATTTGTTGATCGGGAAAAAGGTCAAGACTATTAGTGAAGATTTTTTTATCTAATTACTTAGGCAGTGTGCTTTAAATGCAGTGACCAAAAACCATTTGTAAATACTAATTCAAAAATACTTCTAATGGAGCAAAGAAAATGGCCATCAAATGACAATGATGTTGCCTTGGCAATATACCTAGAAACTGACCTAGTTGATGAGTTGGACCAAACACCTCGCCTTGTTGAGCCAGCACCATACCCATCTCTCAAACTCCATAGTGGATGAAAAGGATGGAAGAGTTTTCATTGATAGTGAATATTGGTTGAAAAGATTCTCTAAATTTAAACCTCTTGAAGTTCATACCTTTTGGATTGGCCATGTACAAACCAGGGAAGTTATGGTGAAGTTCTACAATGATTGGACTAGTTTTTCTTAAATGCAATAAATTTTGAGAGATCTTTAATTTGAAGATGTTCATCATAGTAAAAAGGAATGGGTTGCATGAAAGAAACAATTTAGTTCAAACATCTATGTATGGGTGGGTTGCTCATGAAGATGATTACAATTCAGAAGGGCCAATAAGAGACTATCTTCATACTAGTGGACATATAACAACAGTTGTTGATATTGTACAGGAAGCAAAACAGGATAGAAATAATGTTGTGGCTAACCAAGCTAGTGTGTTTGACACCACAAATGAGAATCTGGATGAGTTGAAGATAAAATACAACGAGAAAAGCACGTTCTTAAGTAGAATGCTTGAAGAGAAAGACCGTTATGAATAGTCTTATATTAGTGATGATTTTTAGAACTCTCACCAATAATGCATTTGTTGATGGGTAAAAAGGTCAACAGGTTACCAAGTATAGAGGACTCATCTCTATATAGTCTCGACGAGAAGAAATAATCCTCTTGACCTTCATAAGTAGATTCAAGATCCCCAAAAGGGTGCCATTCATGGTGGTATGATTCGGTAAGAGTATACAAGGTTTATCAATTCAATTGCCTTGTATTGTTCTTTCCCCCCTTTGCATCAATTATACTTTATCTTTTTCCTGAGAGAATTATGGATAACATTTAGGAGATCAACTAGGCATAAACCTCACAAAATAATATTCTATAGGTAAATTTACTTTTATCATATTTGTTTATATCTTTTTAAAAGTTTGATGGTGTTTTACCATTTGCTGCATGCTTGTTTTTTATGTTTGGAATTTTGCTGACCGAATTTTTGGCTTTTAAGCTAGTGGGTCTTGGGTGATGTAGTTATTGTCAAGGTTGTATTGCGGTAGTATTTATTTGTAAGACTAGTCATTGGGACAAAACTTCTATGTTCTATTTTCAATGGCAGAATATTAGTGATCGTTCTAAAAAAACCATCACTAATAGTCTTATATTAGTGATGGTTTTTAGAACCGTCACTAATTCTCTATTATTAGTGACATTTTTTATAAACCATCACTAATACTATAAACCCTAAATCCCTTAACCTATGCATATATTTCCACACTTTCTCAAATTTACTCCTTCCTCCCACACGCGTCGTGCTATTGCCATCTCCTCCCTACTCCTCCCTCCTCCTCCTGGCCTGCTCCTCCATCCTCACCCTCTTGTTCCTTGTTCGTCCTCCCTACGCATTGCATTGTCCTCCTTCCCCCGAGTCTCGATCCACTACCCACCATGTCATCGTGTCACCACTTGTTCCTGCTCACCGCATCGCCGCTCATTCCTACTATCTTTCCCTCCTGCCATCGCTACCTCCGCCACTCTAAGATAAGACTTCTTATTTCTTATCTTCTTCTTTTGCAAAGGATCATGTGTGTGTGTGTGTGTGTGTGTGTGTGTGTGTGTGTGTGTGTATGTGCGTGCGTGTGTATAGTTGTGTGTGTGTGCGCGCGTGCGCTTGTGTTTGTGAAAGCGCGCATGCATGTGTGTGTGGTGTGTGTGTGTGTATGATTTGGAAATTTTTTAAAATTATTTTTGGAGTATAAAGATTAGATATAAGCTTCTATTACTTGTTTTACTATGTCTAATATATTTTTTGTCTTTGATTTGGTATTTGAAATGTGAAATTCTAGTTAGTTTTCTTAAAATTGATTTGTTTTCAGTTGTAGTTGGAATTGAGGTGTTATATATTATTTTTGTGATGTTGGAGTAGTGTCAGTATTTATTGAGAATATATTGCGATCTTAACAAATCCTTTTTTCCATTGAAAACAAAGATTATCGTGGGAAGTATATGGATGATAGCTTTTAGACTTTGAAATTTTAAGTAAAATTGAAATTTGAGATGTTAGATACAACATTTTATTGGATGTCTTATGTCTAAATTAATTGTAGTTGTATAATGACTAATGCTCAACTGATTTATGAATTTTATTGAGATTAATTGAATATGAATATTTAATATGACTAGAATATTATAGTAAAACCTTGGTTTTGTGGAAAATCATGAAGCCATATTGAAGTATCAACATTGAAACTTGAGCACACACCAAAGATTGTTTAGACTCAAAGAAAACATGAAACACTAGAGAAATTCTAGAGTAAATAGCCAAAAATATAGCCTTGTAATAGGTTGGTCGAGTATGCCTACATGCCGATCTGAAGTATGGAAAAGAGGGAGAGGGAGTGAATCTCAAAATTGCCTTGACCAAGTAGGCAAACTTAATATGAGAGTGAATTGGGAGTAGATGGTGAGAGGTAAAAGCTACAAATCCACAAAGTTGCCACTAACCAATTTTTTCTTAAATGAGATTAGAACACCTAATTAATTACTGTCATTTCATTGTTCTCTTTAGTCATTCATTATATGCATGTGTTCATTGAAGCTTAGATCCGTTAAAGAATGATTACTATACATTCATGCCTTATCGTACATATGAGACAAATCAATTAATATTAAATTGATTAATAGTCATACTATGTAGATTAATAATCAATTAAACATGTTAATTATTTGTTTCAATTACAATTAGTGATGTTTGTATTTCAAGCAATCTTGAATTTCCAATGTAGACAATTTAGGAAGTTGTATTTACATTGCTGTCATTGTTCACATTTTGTTCATTGTCATTACATATTTCGAGAGCGTCTCTGCTTGTGTTCTCTGGGTGCATAGTGGGGAGTCATGACAATTTGTTTGTGATGACAAACTAGCAACATGTTCACTTTCCCCATCTCATGTACTTAGAGAGCCATGGGGATATGCTGCCAAAATTTAGAATGACTATGATAAATGAATTTGAGTGATTGACTGCAATGTAAATGCAACATTCCTGAATGGGATAGGATCCATACCCTTTAGACAAAAGGTGGTTGATTTTAGGATTCACGATGCATGCCTTATAAATATTATGAGAATATAATCAAATTAATTTACTTGAACATGTTATAGGGTAATTAATGAACATGGATAGAAGTTGGATGAAGGCTCAGGGTAGGTTTCTACCAGAATACGTGAAAGGGGTACATGATTTCATAGAGTTCGTGCATCCTCGTGCAGACAAATATAGTAGAATAAGGTGTGTCCTTGCAAGAAATGCCAAAACATAACATTTTGACACATTGATTTGCTATAAACACATTTATTAGACAATGGAATGGACAAAAGCTACACAACATGGGTGTTTCACGGTGAAGATTACACACTTTTAAGTGATGATGATGAAGATGAAGATGGGGCAAATATAGTAGGTTGTGATACACGTTCGGAAGGGTTAATCAAAATGTTAAGTGACTTGCAAAGGGGGATTGCAGTGGACACAGAGGATGTCAATGTGTCACATACTGGTGCTTGTTGGCCTAACAAGGCTTAATCTCGTTTTGATGATAACAAACTAAGGTATTCTAATTAAACTGTCAAGAAAAAAATTAGGTATCATCTTCCTTCAAGCACAATGGTTATACTTGGTAAAGATTGACTGAAGTTCAACTTAAATTCACAAGTCATGAAGAAAACAAGTACATCGAAGTATTGACAAAGCTTGGACAAAGTTAAAGCTTCAACACATGAAAACTTAGGATTTATTGTTGTTTAGACATTTTGAAAGTCTCACGTAAGTACTCTTAAACTTCAAATTTGTTTATGAAGCTCTTAGAAATAAATATTGGGCTTAGAGACTTGTTTATGAACTTGGAAAATATTTTTACAAAGTCCAAAATTATTTTCAAAGTAATACAATAAAGTTTTGGAATCAAAAACATGGAAATATACTGTGTTACAGAGTGTTTAGGTGCCTGAGGCAAATGCTCAGCCGACCGAACTACTACTGCCAATGTGAATAAATCATAATAGTGCTGGTATAGACGAATGAAGTAAATTTAGGTCACCCGAATATGGTTAGGTGACTGAATTGACGAGTTTAGGCAACTAAACTACTATTGCCAGTTATGGAGCACATATTTTAAATGGTTCAAGTGACTGAAGTTCGTGTTGTAAACTTACAAACTGCATTGATTTCTTTCTTATTTTGAGAGATATAGTTTCCAAACTTGGGAAAAACAGTAAGATTTCTTCCTAAGCTATGTAAGGCTTATTATATGCACATTTGGGCACCAATACATATCAATACACACTGATTATACTTTTATTTACACTCTAAAAAGTTGTTGTGTGAATTCCTCAAGCCCTAAATTGATTTCTAATTCTTTCTTCTAAAATTCTCATATGACAAATCGAAAAAACCTTGATTTCTTTATGTTCTTCATTTCAAATTTCTATTAAGAGTGCATAGTGCTTTTATCACTTTACAAAATCTTCTCTACTGTGAGAGTTATTTTCCTGTATGCACAATTATATTGTTGTTTTGCAAACCTACGACTCGAGGATATATTTGTTGCCTAGCGAGAGGGTGTTCTTGCTAGAGAGAGGTCTCCACCTTCCAACAGAGATAGAGAACTCCACCTATTGAATAGAGAGAGTAACAAAAATCCTCACAGCAAGTTTCTTGGGGTAAGGGCGGGAAGCCGAACCTTGTAAAAAATCCATGTGTTCATCTTCTTTCCCTAACTCTCTTTAATTTCTATTCTAGTTAACTCTTGTGTATGTTTTAAATTTATTGAGATAATTTGTTGAATACTAAGATTTGATTGGGATCACTTTGAATAATTAAATCAATTTTTTAATGCTTTGTATGGTTTAAGTTTCCAGTTGAAAATCAAACGATTGCTAAAACTATGAATTGAATTTGATTAGCCGAGGTAAAGTTATTTTTGTGGTTTGATTGTTCAAGCATAAGAATTCTAGTTGGTTGAGTTATATTTTTTTAATCTTGTTTTAAATAAATACTTGTTCATTGTCTAAATTCAAATTAGATATTTAAAACTGCTGAAGGTAAAATTCAATTTGTGTTTTTCAAATTACATACACACTTAGGATTGCTTATTGGTATTTCTGTTCGCTAAGTAGTTATTGTGTGGTGATTGAGATTGTTAAGAAAGGTTTAAAATAAATCAAGCTTCCGTGTAATAAAATTTTAAATTCCCAATTTACCTCCCTCTTGGGACTACATTGGACTTTCATTTGATATCAGAGCAAGGGTTGTAGCAAATCCTAAGAGGTAGTTACACAAAGATCATAATGGAAAATGTAGGTGTATCCCCTTTCGGTGAAAAGCAATCCTCCTCTAGAACCCCAATCTTCTTTGGTGTGAATTACACCTTTTGGAAACAAAGAATATGGATATTTTTACAAACCAGGGATTGGAAAGTCTAGAAAGTTGTAACCCAAGGGAACTATGTTCTTTCTAAGATTATAGAAAACAAAGAAGTTCCTAAAGAAGAAAACGAAATGAGTGAGACTAATATGAAACAAATTCAAATAAACTCTAGTGCTATGAATGCCTTATACTATGTGTGTTATATGAAAATGAGTTTAATAGAATAATGGGATGTAAGACTGCAAAGGAAATTTGGGACAAACTAAAAGTAACCTATAAGGGAACAGTAGATGTTAGGGATAGTAGAATTGACATGCTCACTAGTGAGTATAAAGCCTTTAGGATGAATTCAGAGGAATCTATGTCAAGTATGTGTACTAGGTTCATTCATATAATAAACTCCTTGAATGCACTTGGGAAGAGCTATTCAACTTATGAAATGATTAAGAAAATCCTTAGAGGATTTCCACCTATCCCAACCTAAGGTAAATAACACTACCCTGTATGAACTCATTGGGTCACTTCTCACATATGAGATGGCTATAAATGAAAGATCAACTGAAGGTGGCAAACATAAGAAATCCATAGCACTCAATGCTTCCAAAGAAAGCTTGAGTGACGAAGAAGATGATGAGATGGAGGATGATGACCTAGCATTATTCACTAGATGACTAGGTAGATTCTTTCAAAAGAATAAGAGATTTTCTACAAAATTTAAAGGATAAAAAATGGACAAAAGAGAATCTAGTAAGAAAGAAACAAAGGTTGAACCACCAATGTATTAGAATCGCAAAAAGGTAGGCCATATAAAACCTGAATGTTCACAGCTCAAGAAGAAGTCTAAGAAAAAGAAGAAAAAGGTAATGAAGACCACTACTTGGTATAATTTAAGTTCCAATAGTTTAGTAAGTGAATCAAGCGATTAAAAGGTTGCTAATGTTTGCTTTATGGAATGGGATGATGATGAAATATGAAGTTTCTCGTTCAACTCATTTAATGAATCATGCAATGAATACTGTGATGATTCATATAATGAATTAAATGATGAAAGTATACCATCTTATGAAGAACTACAAAGTGAATCTTTTAAGATTCATAAGATCCTTGTTAAAATGACTAAACGATGCACTTCGTTAAAAAACAAGAATGAAGCCTTAATGAAAGAATTAGAAACTCAAATCATTGTTGAAAAAGAAAAGGACTCAAAAATTAAAAGGTTAGAAAACAAGACTGAAAAGGTGATGAAAGATCTAGACGATCTAAGATCCCAAACTACTATTGAAAATGAGAAGGATCTGGGAATAATAAGCTTAGAAAATGAGGTCAAAGACTATGCTAAAATCATTCATAAATTTACAAGTGGTAAAGAGAACTTTAATAAGCTGTTAGGTTCACAAAAGATAACCTTAGACAAAGAAGGCATAGGATTTAATGGCAAAGAGAACAAGAAAAAGAAATCAGGCATAGGATTTAATGGCAAAGAGAACAAGAAAAAGAAATCTCTATATATGGGTTACTTTGCAAAAGAGTCAAAATTCTATGCTAGCACTTCGTCAAATGCACATACTCTCATTACGTGCTTCCTATGTAAAAAGAAGGGCCACATCAAGTTTGATTGCCCATTTAAGAGAAAAGGTGTGAAAACC
Organism: Malania oleifera; assembly: GCF_029873635.1. Taxonomy (NCBI): domain Eukaryota; kingdom Viridiplantae; phylum Streptophyta; class Magnoliopsida; order Santalales; family Ximeniaceae; genus Malania; species Malania oleifera. The sequence goes on from NC_080424.1 coordinate 61,201,438, forward strand.
AAACAAGTCTAGAGAGTCAAATAATCATCTCTTACTAAACCCTTAAGACCCAAGGAAGAATGGGCACCAAAAGGGATAATCTAATTCTTGAAATAATCCTTCCTTAGATCTTAGGATTAGTCATTCTTTTTAGGAATTAAGAAGGTTCAATTATACCAAAATAAAAAGCGTTAGTGATGTCTTAATAGTCTATAGAGGTTAAGTTGGTCAATTCTAATATAAGAAGAGATTTAGTAATGGCTATAATAATGCTCTAATAGTAGAGAATACTTAAAATATAAAATACTAAAAGATATGTCTACTATAATAGAGACCTTGAAAAGCTAAGTAACTATGAGGAATTCGAAAGGAAAAATCTAAAGCCCATTTTAACTATGTATATCATAGTTAATTGATTAAAATACTAGCTACAACTCAAGGGATGAGATAGCATACCATAGAAAATCCACTTCCCATGGACAAAGGTGCTTACCTTAGTTGAATTATTAATAAAGAATTTATGTATGCTTAAGGTTGAATATCTAAAGCATAACATATATTGTCCATTGCACATAATTAAGTTTTAGGGGAATAAATCATAACAACTTTAGTGTGTACCATCAAATCCTAAACTCATCTTGAAAGCTTAATGATTAATCAACATTGAAAGACATTCAAAATGAAAAATTGTAATTCAGCATGTCAAATATTGAATAAATAGTATATTCATCTTATCATCATCTCAAGACACTGATAGGTTATCAATTGCTGGTGCAATGCAAATTGGTTTTGAACACTCACAACATATAGTTGATTCAAAAAGAAAAATGCATCTAAGTATTCTTCTGAACTTATTGAGTGAGCTATTCAAAGCCTTTATTCCATGATCATATGAGAAGCTTCTACTAAGAAGTTTAAGAATTCACTAATTCCAAGTAGAAAACTTTTCTTTACTCAATCTATGAAAAATTCCTTAATCACTGTAAATACAAGAGTATTGATCAAAGTTGAAGTGAATTAAAACAATCTTGAAGATTAATTCTGAGGCTTATTGATGACATTAGTATTGGAAACACATGAATATAAAAATGGTATTGTTTATTGCAACCAAGAAAGCAAGGTTAGATTGCACAAGGTTTTAATTGAGAAAGCATTGAATTCAAAGAGACCTATGCATTAATGGCTAATTTGGAAAGGCATTTGAAATTTGGCCATTCATATGCAAAAAGAATAATTTTAAATCAAAAGAGAGAGAATCAGAAGTAAATTAAGCTTATTAATGGTAAGGTAGTGATTTAAGAGGAAGATATTCATTAATTTGAGATTTTGGGTCAAAATTTCAAGTTAGACAAAATTTTCATCACTTCAAGTGATTGACCAATCTCTCTCAATCAACTGAACAACTATTGACTTGTACGATTTTAAAGTCTAGGTACTTTAGGAGACTGAACCATCATCTTCAGCCAACCGAATGGCTACTGTTTAAAGTTTTTAAAAACCCAGGCAGTTCAAGCGATTGAAGTTTAGATCAAGCGCCTGACCAGTGCAGATATATATACTACTGCTCACAAAAAACCCTAAATTTTCGCACCCTCTGGCACCTAAACCCTGTTCTTTTCTCCTTTGAAGCTTCATCTATCACTCGTCAAAGCTTTCTCACAAAGATTTAGCCCCTGAATTTCCATTAAGGCTCCAAATCTTGCCCAATTCTCCCGGCTTTTCAAGGTAATCTGCACTATCTTTTCCAAAATTATGTCTAGGACGAAATCTAGGGTAAGCAGGAGCCAATCCTCAAGAACAGATGAGTCTGAGGCTATTCAACACTGGCTGGTCTCTCCTGCGGCAAAGAGAATGTACGATGATCATATTTGATCTACCAAACCGATTCTTGGTAAGATCTTGGATATCCATTTTTATGCAAGAGAGCTTTCTAAACATTCTTCATATGTTAAATGTACTAGGATGGGATAGATTCATTTCGTATCAACCAAGTGGACTTTATCCAAAATTGATTTTCTTTTTTTATACAAACTTGGAAAGTACAAAAAATATATATACCACCAAATTTATGGACAAAACATTCGCACTCACCCCACAAACCATAGCAACTAGACTCATAATTCAAGTTTGTGAGTTTGAATGTCTTAACTTGGGACAATCATGGATAATGGAACATGATTTTACACCCCCCCCCCCCCCCGCGCACCCAAGTGTTTATACCCCTTATAATGATTGAGTAACTAATATATTTTGGCCATCCACCTTTATATAGGCAATTGACACTTGAGGAAAAGATATATCATCTGCTCATCACATACAACATTCTACCTAGGGTTGGGTCTAGGGACTTTCTTTCCTACCTAGATTGTTTTGTCATGTGGTGTTTGTTGAATTTGGTGTGATCCCAAGAGGGGGCATGAATTGGATTTAAAAATTTTTTTGGCTAATTTAAACATTTCATCGATTCACCACAAATCATATCTCATTCAATGTACACGTGTCCATGTAAAATAATTTTAACAATGAAAGTAAACATACACGTGTGTAGTATATCTAATTTAAATCAAATGTGTGTATGTAAATAATTATGGCATTAAATAAACATTCATACACATGATGAAATTAGAGTGCAAGAATTTAAATAAGATAGAGAGAGAGTGACACACAAATTTATTATCGAGGTCCGGCCAAACCAACCTACGTCCCTGCCTTGGGCATACCCCCCAAGGATTCCACTATCCCTGCTCACTTAAATGAGTAGAGTAGAAGTCATTTACATAGTCTCCTTATGGGGTGAGGAAAACCCTAGCTCAATTATAAGGCTAAGCCCAACTTGTCTCCCTTATGAGGCGGAGACTCCCTAGTTCAATTTTCCAAACTAAACCGAACCAATCTCGTTTACGGGGCTGAGACTCTCCAGTTCAATTTTCAGGCTGAATTCAATTGGTACATTATAAATCATTTTTCATTCAAAATAATGCTTCTAAAAATACAAGCAGAGATGTACACATTTAAGCTAAAATATATGCACTCGCTTATGATATGCATTACTCAGTAGAGAAAGGGTGCTATAAAATAAATTTGCACAAATAAAATATATATAAAAAAATTAGTATTATGTTCTCCTATAAATATTTTTTCAAATAAAGAATATTTGGAAATTTAGGAATTTAAGCTCAAGAAAATATTTGTGCTATAAATTATTTTCTCCCAAAAATATTTATCAAAAAAATAACCAAGAGAAAACCTAAGGAATACTCTCAAAACTTTTTTTCAAAGATTAATGTGTTAAGTGAGAGTACATACAAATAACATGCCCTAAATAAAATACTCTCCTCAAAAATGATTTTGAAATAAAAGCATGAAAGGGAGTTGGAGAGACTTGTACAAAAGATTTTACCCTAAAGAATGATTTTAACATTAAAAAATGTTTTGGGGGAACTTTAATTAACAATAGATTAGAGAGAAATTTTGGGCTAATCAAAGTTGCTAATCTGAGTTATGGAGGGGGTATTTATAAATTTTCAAGAAATTTGACCATTGAGGGATACGCTTGGTATTTTGGAAAAGTTTAATTAAAAAAATTAATGAAGTTTTAGCCCTTAAAAAATTTCCAACTTGAGAGGTTCGGTTGAACACTTTTGTAAGTTTCGTCGATCAGGGCAAATTTGAACTAAGGATATGGTCGATCGTATCTAAATGATTTTGACCTCTTCGTAGGTTCGGTTGACCATGGCTAAGGTTCGGTTGACCGCTCATATAGTTCGGTTGACCGTGGTCAATTTGAACTACACAAACGGTCGGGCAAACAGCTGGGGGTCAGACACGTTCTAGTTTAGTCGACCAAGGATGATACGTTCATTTTAAAATGGTTGACCATGAGAAGTAAACTTGTTGACTTCTAACTAGTTCGATCGACCAAGGCTTATACACTGCCAGGGATTTGGTCGACCAAGACTTAGTCAACTTTTGACTTTTCAGCCATCAAGGTGTTCGGTTGACCAAGCTAGTTATTTACTAGAATGGTTTGGTCGACCGGGGCTATTCAAGAACCTAAATTTGACCCTAAGTTTTATCCCTTTTTGTATTAATGAGATATTTTAGCTTTGAGAGAATTTTTTATTAATTCCATGGGGTTCTAAGGTTAGTCTAAGGCCTAGGCTTTTAAAGTAAGCCCAAAAAATCTAGCGTCGATCGACTTTGTAAACTTCATTTTAGCCCTAATATTTGACCCTAACCAATTAGTTATTTAAGAAAGGAGTTTTTGTGAAAAGTGTTGGTCCTTAGGGTCAGTCTACAATCATCCTTAGCTTATCATCCATATCATGCAAGCTATGCATTAATTATTATAGATCAAATATAAAACCAAATGCAATAAAATGAAATTTAAATCTCTTCTTCTCGATCTTTTGCTTTTCACTTCATGGAGTACACCAGGTATATGTGCATTAAGGTCCGTCTTGGACTCTATTTTCCTTAATCCTTATGTGTGTGCTAAAATATGAAACTGTTTACAAACTAAATACACAAATAAGATACAGATGCTTTGTCAGCATCAAAATAGGGATCAAACTCAAAAAGTCAACAGTGTTTATACAAGGGCAAATGCCTTGATCTTCCCACCTTGATTCTAAAATAGATGATTTCAAAAAAGGAAACAAAGTGAGTTATTCTTCCATATGGAGGAATCTTGAACGTCATCTTTGATCATCTTGGTGTTGCCAACTCATCCACCCTATTCATAAGATGCACATCCTATGATCAATTTTCATCCACTACTATGAAACTCATGGGATACGTGTTGAACCAAGCACTTGGATGGGCCAAATAGAGCTCCGCAAGGCAATGTAGGCTTATAGGAAGATCAGTCTCATAGTCAAGATCCATATCATGATGCACCACCTACTCCAACTATTTCAAATAATGATACTCCTATGGTTCATGAATTATCGATGACACATAGATTCCCAGTTCAATGTTTTCTGTGGTGATTTCGATACTAAATATAATACACTCCAATCCATGTTTAGTCCATTCAATCAAAGGCTCACACACATTGAGAGCAATATGGGTAGTGCTTCCTCTTCAAAAGGAAAAGCTCCCATGGGGGTGAGTTCGGGCGATGAGGATGATGATGATGATGATGATGATGATGAGAAGGAGACTTCATTCGATACTGACAACATTGATGAGGACTAGATGTTTATTTGAATTCACTTGATAAGACAAATTTGTGTTGTATCTGGATGTAATATTTTGATATGTTGGTCTTGGAAGGCTTAACATCCTATTTTGATGCTAACAAACAAGTGGAAACATATTTGGTTAAGTGATCTCATTTCAGGATTCAATGATGAATGCAAGGTCAAGTGTTCATAAGGATTCATGATAGTTTATATTTCGAAGAAGGATGATCAATATGAAGCTTAAAGCATGGATTCAAAGATAAAGTTTGAATATTATGAGAGCATGAGGATTAAAGAGAACTTGATGAAACCTTAAAGAAAAATAAAGCAAGTATAAAGACCTTAAGAAATTCAAGAATTGAAAATTTGAAAGAGTCTATAGGAAATTTCATGTAAGTACTTCAAATAATTTCAATATGGATGCATGAAACTCTTAGGTTAATTTCTTGGACCTAGATACTTTTTATCATACTTGAAAAATATTTTTATAAGGTCAAAAATTATTTCAAAAAGGTTAGAATCATTTGTGGAATGAAAAGCAACAAAAAGGGCATTTTTTCAAATGCTGTTAATTTTTCTACATCCGTATTGAGGTGCATTTTTCTCAATCAAAACCTCCTTATTTTAAAACATCTTCAACATAAAAGTTGTAGGTTGTTCTCGTATCTTTCTTTTGAAACCAACTTCATCAAATTTGGAGTTACATAAAAAACGTTATGATAAGAAAACCTAAGGGTACTCGAAGCCGATAACAACTTGACGACAGCCTGACTGTGTTCCACCAGTAGACTGACTGTGTCCCACTAGTAGACTGCTAGTGCTCCACCGAGCAATTGCCACCCCACTACCCCTTTAAAATAACTAGACATGCAACTAACCAAAAGTGCCAGTGTACTGCCATGCGGCAGATTTTAAATTTTTATAACGGACAAATTTTTTAAATGAGATTACTTGGGGCTCAAATTTTGTGAAAACTTGGGGAATACTCCAAGTCACTTGGGGATCAAGTTACATAATTTTTAAAGTCTATGCATAATCCTCAAGATCATTGAATTAATTAATAGGAATCAAATTCAGCACTCAATACTCACTCAACTGTTCTCATCATTCCAAGGCTCTCAAGCTCACATATTGTGCACCAATTTCTAACTAAGTTTTTGCGGATCTTCTTCCATCGGAATTGAACAATCAAATTCTAAATCTTTCAATCATTGAAAGAATTAATTGGTGATATACTCCCTTGAGCTTCAAGTTAAAATTCCATATTGTTATTTATTTTGAAGTATATGGTGCTAAAAGTGTACTAATGTACTATGTTTTGAGAATGCCATTGTACGCAACTTGTATCTTGTTATTTATTTTGAATTATATTGTGCTAAAAGTGTACCAAAGTGTTTGGATTGTTGGCTAAGCATTGGGTATTGCTTAGAGAGGCGGGCTCTAGCCTAATTGAAGGAGTGACCGAGTGAGGGGATATCATTTGGAGATGCGGGCTCTAGCCTACTGAAGGAGTGTGTAACGGTATTGTTTCTCTAGGAAAAGGAATTGGTTTAGTGAATCCTTTGGTGGTTTTCCAAAGGAAAGGACGTAGGGTAGGTATAAATCGAACCTTGTAAAGATCCCTGTCTCACTCTCTCTTTCCCTTACTCTCTTTAATTTCCAGCATATATATAAATTGCGTGGATGTTTTAAATTCTTAATTATAAATACTACGAAATTTGGAAATTAAGTAAACTGAAGTATAAATTTTTTTTAGGCTTGCAGAAACCAAAGGGAGTACATTGGTTGATCAATACTTTGCAGAAACCATAAGGGAGTATGTTGTTTGGTCAACACCCCAAAGACTCTTTAACTGAAAGTTTATTTAAAGTCTAAACTATTGGAAAGAGTGTTGAATTTTATATTGCACATCATATTGAAGAAGAAAATCCATTAATACAGGGCTTTATATCAGCAAGCTTAAATTATCATTCACTACAGGGCTTGGTTCAAATTCACATCCATGGGGCTTATATAAACAAACAACCATCTTAAGTTCTTACATTACCAAAGTGCAGTATATTTTAATCTTGGTTTGGTTGTTTGCTTTCAAATTGTGGTTGATTGGTTTGGTTGATTGATTACTTGGATGATTGGATGATTGTGCAATTATGGATTGAATAAAAAAAATAAACTTTTGCTGAAAGTTTGAAAAATCAACAAGTTAAGAATTCCTAAGATTTAAAAGAAAATTTTAAAATCCAATTGACCCCCCTCCCCTCTTGGGACTACACCTTAGTTTTCAATTTGTATTAGATCGGGGTTATAAAAAATCTTAATTAGTAGCTATATAAAGATCTTAATGGCTCACATAGGTGTAGCTCCCTTTGGAGAGGGACAATCCTCAACTAGGCCTTCTATCTTTTGTGGTTTGAACTATACTTTTTGGAAATAGCATATGAGAATTTACCTTCAAACTATGAATTAGAAATCTTGGGAGGTTGTCATGGATGGTGACCTAATTCTCCTTAAACTAGTAGATGAAAAACAAGTTCCTAAGGAGAAAAAGGATATGACTGACTTAGATCACAAAATGCTACAAGTTAATTCTAATGCTATGAATTTTTTATATTGTGCCCTTGATGTGAATGAATTTAATAGAGTAATGGCTGGCAAATCGGCCAAGGAAATATGGAACAAGCTAGAAGTAACCTACGAAGGCACTATAGATGTTAGGGATAATAGGATTGATATGATTACAAGCGAATATGAAGCTTTTAGGATGAACCCAAATGAATCCATAATTAATATGTACACTAGGTTCACTCACATAATAAATTCCCTAAATGCCTTAAGAAAAACCTACTGTACTTATGAGATGATAAGAAAAAATCTTAGAGGGCTGCCATCTATATGGGAACCAAAAACCACTGCCATAACGGAAGGAAGAAATTTGAAAAACACCTCCTTAGATGAACTTATAGGTTCTCTCCTCACAAACGAAATGACAATGAATGAAAGAAGTGGAAAAAATAAAGCCCAAGATTCTATAGCCTTCAAAGCTTCAACCTTTAGTAGTGAAGAAGAAATGGATGAAGATGAATTAGCCTACATATCCAAAAAGCTAGCAATAATACTAAGAAGGAAAAATAAATTCAAAAGAAAATCCAAATCTAAATCAGATGAAGAAGAAGAAGAAGAAATTAGCAAAAAGAAATCAAAAAATAAAACTTCTACATGTTATAATTGCAACAAAGCTAGACATATAAAATCGGTATGTCCACTACTTAAGAAAGAGTCTACGAAGAAAAACAAAAAGGCCATGAAAGCCACTACTTGGGTTAATTTGAGCACAAGGAGTACGGAATGTGAATTAAGTGACCGAGAGGTTGCTTATACTTGCTTCATGGCATGGGATGATGATAAAGAACAATGTTCCTCATCCAAATCGGATAATGAATATGATAGTGATTCATCTAATGAATCCGATAATAAGAGCATGCCATCTTATGAAGAACTTCAAAATGACTTATTCAAGGTGCATAAGATGTTAATTAATGTGACTAAAAGATATACTTCATTGAAGAATAAGAATGAAGGCATAATGAAAGAACTAGAATCCCTTAAAACTGCTGAAAGAGAAAATGATTCAAGAATAAAGAAAATAGAAAATAAGAATGAATCTATGACAAAGGAGTTAGAATCTCAAAATCTTGCTGAAAGTGAAAAAGAATTGAAAATTAAGAAATTAGAAAGCAAGAATTAAGAATGATGAATGAAATAAAAGACCTTCAATCCCTATCCTCTATGGAATATGAAAAAGAAAAATATATATTTATGAATTAAAGGATAAGATCAGAAAAATGTTTCAAGAATTAGAGAAATCTTAAGAGAATGTTGATGGCAAGAAAGATATTGAGATAAATGATCTCAAAAATAAAATTAAAGATAAAAAAAAAAAAGATCATTTACAACTTCACAAAAAGAAAGGAAAACTTTGAAAAAATTATAGGCTCACAAAGAATGTCATTGAACAAAGAAGACATTGGTTTTAATGGAATTGAAAATATAAGGAAAAAGAGTTGTTACATGGGATATTTTAAAAGCATCCAAAGATTATGCTAGCACATCTTCTAATGCCTACACTAACACCATATCTTATCAATGTAAGAAAAAGGGACATATACAGTTTGAATGTCCATTTAAAAGAAAGGGTGTGAAGACTAAACAAATATGGAGAGTAAAAGAAACGTCCCTTGTGAAACCTACCGGACCCAAAAAGGTATGGGTACCTAGATAAAAGGCCTTGAAAATCTCAAAGTGTTCATTGAAATACATTAAAACACAAATAACGTTGTTGGCCCAAATCAAAGTATGAGTTATACAAGCTTAAATAAGAAATTTTAAAATCAAAAGAAAATCTGAGCTTACTGCATAAGTTTTTTTTTTTAAGAAAAGATATTTAAGAATAAGAAACAACTTGAGCAAAATTGTAGTACAAAGCAAATGATAATGATATGCTCCCTGTTTATGTGATGTGCTGATATGCTATATGCTACATGTGTATGACTTGACTTGACTTGACTTATATTGATAATTTATGGCTCACTATGTTGAAAATTTGAGCATGGGATTATTGAGCATAAACACAAATTTTGATATGAGATTAATTCTTGACCATGCATACTATTGATGAATCACATGGATAAACTTACTGCTCTTTATATTGATATCTATGAGCTATGAAAGATATAATAGTTATATTGGTATCCATGAGCTATGCATGATGTGATATTAGCTTTGGTATCTATAAAGTACTTTGGTATCCATGAATATTTTAATTGATATCAAAATTTAAAAGCTCACTTGGTATCACAATCTAAAAGTTCAATTTGTTTTTGAGCATGACAAGTATGATTATATATATGAGCATGGTATGACATTGACGATATTGGCATGATATTGATATTTGATACGTGACAACGTTTTGAAACATGGGATGATAAAAGCATAATTGATAACAAAATTGAATGTATTGAATTCAGGGGGAGTGTTATGACTTATTGCTTATATTATGATCGTTTCCCTATTAATCAATTGGTATTATGAATTAATAAAATTTTAAATTGGTATCATGAATTAAATTTTAAATTGGTATCATAAAATCAATAATTAGTATCTTAAATAATTTCAAAGGGGGAAAAAAACACTGTTAGTAAAGATATTACAACTCATATACATGTCTATTAAAACACACTACACGTGCTATATTGAAAAATAATAAATTGAGTGTGTACATATGTTTGATTTGCATGTTAGATGATATGCTCAAAATGTGATTTTATTTGAACTTAATTATTTTTTTTCTTTACTCTTTTTGATTGATGTCAAAAGGGGGAGAAGTTTTAAGCAAAAATTTAGCATGAACATAATATATATATATCAAAAGGGGGAGAAGTATTTTATATTGATTGATAAACTTGAACTTGAATAAAGTGATAAGCATGATTGTAAAAGATTTTTTGACATTGATATTGATCTTGCAAATGTTATTATGATGATACTTATTGAAAGGGGGATTATTTTTAAGGCTCACTCAAACTTTTGCTCCTTGTTTGTCATCATCAAAAAGTGGGAGACTGTTGGTCTTACCAGACTTAACATCCTGTTTTATTGCTAACAAAGAAGTGAAAGTTAACATATTTGGTTAAGTGATGTCATTTCAGGATTCAATGATGAATGCAAGGTCAAGTGTTTAGAAGGATTCATGAAAGCTTATATTTGAAAGAAGGATGATCAATATGAAACTTAAAGCATGGATTCAAAAATAGATTCAAAGATAGAGCTCGAATATCATGAGAGCATGAGGATTAAAGACAAGTTGATGAAACCTCAATGAAAAATGAAGCAAGTATAAAGACCTCAAGGAATTCAAGAATTGAAAATTTGAAAGTGTCTAAATGGAATTTCATGTAAGTATTTCAAATAATTTCAATATGGATACATGAATCTCTTAGGTTAATTTCCTGAACTTAGATACTTTTTAACATACTTGGAAAATATTTTTATAAGGTCAAAAATTATTTAAAAAAGGTTAGAATCATTTATGGAACGAAAAGCACCAAAAAGGGGATTTTTCAAATGCTGTTAATTTTTCTACATCCGCATTGAGTTACATTTTTATCTATTAAAAGCTCCTTATTTTAAAATGTGTTCAACATAAAAGTTGTAGGATGTTTTCGTATCTTTATTTTGACACCAAGTTTGTCAAATTTGGAGTTACATAGAAAACGTTATGACATGAAAACCTAAGGGTACTTGAAGCTGATAGTAGCCTGACAGCAGCCTGACTGTGTTCCATCAGTAGACTGACTGTGTCCCACCAGTAGACTGCCAATGCTCCATCAGGTGACTGCCACCCTACTGGCCCTTTAAAATAACTTGACAGGTGACTGACCAAAGTGCTAGTCTACTGCCATGCAGCAGATTTTAAATTTTTATAATGGACAAATTTTTTAAATGAGATTACTTGGGATCAAACTTTGTGAAAACTTGGGGAATACTCCAAGTCACATGGGGATCAAGTTACATACTTTTTCAAGTCTATAAATAAGCCTCAAGATCATTGAATTAATTACCAAGAATCAAATTCAGCACTTAATACTCACTCAACTATTCTCATCATTCGAAGGCTCTCAAGCTTACATATTGTGCACGAATTTCTAACTGAGTTTTTGTTGATCTTCTTCCACCGGAATTGAGCAATCAAATTCTAAATCTTTCAATCATCAAAAGAATTAATCAGTGATAAACTCCCTTGAGCTTCAAGTTAAAATTCCATATTGTTATTTATTTTGAAGTATATTGTGCTGAAAGTGTACTAATCTACTCTGTTTTGAGAGTGCTATTGTACGCAACTTGTATCGTGGGTTCTTTTGTAGTTCTTGGATGTTCCAAGGTGTTTGTATCGTTGGCTAAGCATGGGGTATCACTTAGAGAGGTGGGCTCTAGCCTAATTAAAGGAGTGATCAAGTGAGAGGACATCACTTGGAGAGGCGGGTTCTAGCCTATTGAAGGAGTGTGTAATGGTTTGGAGGATTGAATTTATATGTTCATCCAAGCTCCAAAAGCTTCAGATCATAAAGGGACAAGAAAATGATGCTCGACCATGTGGCACAACTAGCAACACATAAGGATGACTTAGTCTTCCACTATAGACTCCAAGGTTGAGACTAAGATAAGAATTCTACAAGGTTCAACCAAGTGACTCTCCAGGGTGACCATGTCAAGATACTGAGATAGAAGTGAGAGTAGAAATACCGAGAGTCTTGACGAAGTGTTTGACCAAGAGACCTTTAGGGGCGACCATGTTGAGGTTTTGAGATTTCCTAAAGATCAAGATCCTGCAAGTCTCGACTATCAACTTGACTAGTAAGACCCTAAGATGTGACGAAGTCAAAGACATTGAAGATTCAAATCCCTGACTTCCCGTGAGTCTCAACCAGGGCACATACAAGAATGTCAGAGGGGTGACTTGCTCGACAGCGATGATCTTCTATGCGAGATTTGTTGCAAACTTTCCTAACTTGTAAAACAAACCTTGTAAACCCTAGAGCCTATAAGTATTCACTATGAACACAAGCTCTAGGTTCCTATTTGGCCTCTTTTAGGTTAGTGACAGACCTAGGACATCAACGAGAGCCAAGTTATATTAGAAGTAGTATATATTTCTAGGTTGTGCATGAAGTGTCTGACAACATGTGACAACCGACGACATTCGTGTGTCTTCCAATGTATATTACATGGTCTTTTTTTATACTTCTTGGAATTAGTGACAGACATGATGAATGCAAAGGGATGATCTTTTTACATGCTTTTGTTTACACCTTTCATTTACTACTTTTATTTATGGTTGAGATTGTGATGATGTTTAGTGAAAAGATTAACACGTCTATTGCTTCAGTTAGGTATACGTATTAAGCTACAGTCTCCCATAAAGGTTCTAGTGATCGTTATGATAGAGTATACTCCAATTCGCCCAACTTTGCACTGGACAGCTAGTGCACCCTTACTACTCTATCCCCTCGAACAGCACCTTGGATTATTTAGTCGGGTTCCAATTAGTTTAGTACGGTAAAATCACTGAACTTGGAGTAAATAGAACAACATCCTAAACTATACTCATGTCTAAACACTGCTTTGAAGGAGTAGAGTTAGTATAGATTTATTTGCTTTCATTTAATTGCTTTCCAGTAGTTGGTTAGATTCCACCCATTGAAAAATACCACCTTTTACTTCTTTTTCATAACAAAGCTATAGTAAACTAATTTGGAAGTGGTTTGATAACTGTGCTTTAAGTCTCCATGGATCAATACCTGACTTACCCACTTTCTACTGAACTTAGGATAGTTAGGTTTTATAAATATTATTTTTGGTAGTTGAGGACTCATGCCTTGGAGAGCCTACCAAATTTTTGTGTTGTTACTGGGGACTTAGCTACAGTTATAAGCCAACTTCCACTTTAAATTATTATTGCCTTGTTCTTTTGATTTGATCTCCTTTTATTTTCACTTTCTTTTTTATTTTTATTTTCCTTATTTTTGTTAACTATTTTTGAAGTCTGCATCTTTGTTCTTACAAGTGTGTATGTTTGGTCTGCATTCTTTGGAATTTGAGGGAATTCCCATAGATTCTGATATTGAAAAATATTGTAGATCACTTAGGAAACCTATCTCCAATCCAGAGAAGGCTGAGTTGTCTGAACTGAAGCCATGGCTGAAAATAACACATCGATTCCCACTGAACAAATCCTAGAACCGCATGCTCCCCGCATATTTGTGGTTGGAAAGCAACCCCTTTGGCCTCTTAGGGACTACTTTGTACCTAATGCATACACATCACCATCCTGCATCCGGTTCCTGGATGTTTAGGAAGCACAATTTGAGATTAAGACTTCAATCATCTCGATGATGCCCAACTTTCATGGGAATTCCACCAAAAATCCTTATTAGCATCTAGATGAGTTCTTAGAGATTTGCTCCACCATCCGTATACCTAATTTTAGTGATGACATCCTTCGTCTTAGGCTCTTTCCATTCTCTCTGAAGGATAAAGCCAAATATTGGTTGATGTCCTCAGAGCCAAACTCGGTGACCAATTGGGTCACCATGCAACATGAATTTCTAAAAAAGTACTTCCCACTAGGGAAGACTAACCAGCTACAAAGGGCAATCACAAGTTTCACACAAATGGATGAGGAACTTTTCTTTGAGACTTGGGAGAACTTTAAGGACCTACTCTGTAAATTCCCACATCATTGGGTTCCCAAGTGGAAATTAGTCCAAACTATTTACGAAGGGTTAGCTGAGAGAGATAGGTCCATGGTTGATGCACCATGTGGAGGTCCTTTCCTTACAAAGCACGAGAACTGGGCATGGATTCTCTTTGAAAATCTGGCTGAAAATTCTCAGTAGCACATTGCTACCACTCATAAACTACCCAATCCATTAACCTCTAAACCTAAAGGAGTCTACAAGTTGGGCACAAGCCATGACCTAAGCCCCACTCTACACACCATATCCTAGAAACTTGATCAGTTTTTGTCTTTATGACAACAATCACAATCAATGACATGTGTAAGAGTTTGTGCAATTTTTTTTGACCCTGCACATACATGCTATAATATCCCACACGTGCCTTCCAAACTTGAGCTTGTGCATAAGGAAGTAAAGGCCACCCACCATTGGTATGGTCGATAGAAAAAAAAATACGACTCAAATACCTATGGTTCCGGATGGAAGCAATATGCCAACTTTCAAGCCCAAAGACCTCAACTAAACCCTAGTGCTTGACTCCATTAACCATACCCAAATTTCCAAGATCCTCCTATTGTGATGTATAGGCAATCATTGTTTCAACAACCATCTCTTCAACAAGCTAACCATGATTCCTTTCAAGAGACAGTGTTGAAAACCTTACAAAGCATTGAAGCAGATCACCAAGTGAAGCGGCAATTACTCCATTCAAACTCGCAATCCATAGCTATGTTGGAGGCCACTATGGGGCAACTCACTAGGTCAATTAGTAAGAGAAACAAAGGGGAGTTGCCAAGCCAGCTGCAAACAATACCTAAGAGTTAGTGTGGAGTAGAATGTAAGACCACAGTAGACCCTTCATCATATAAAGTACATGCCCAGGCGATAACCACACTGAGGAGTGGTAGGGAGATCAACAATAAGGTCGAGGAGACAATAAGTCAAGAAAAGGGTAAAGAAAATAAGAGGGCTAAACCTGTAGAAGTAGGTGTCCCTCTTTCTCATGTGTCAGAAACAGACACTGAAGCATCTACCTTACCACAACATGAAACACTTCCCTACCATATTTTTGTAGCTCCTTACCCTGCAGCTCTCCATGCATCCTTTAAATCTAAGAAGGAGACCACTACTGAATCCATCATGGACACATTCATCCAAGTTAAGGTCAACATCCCTCTCTTAGATGCCATCAAGCAAATACCTACACATGCCAATTTCCTCAAGGATCTATGCATGCAAAAGCAAAAATCAAGGGCGCATATGAACAAGCAAGTCAAGCTAACTGAGCATGCAAGCTCAATCCTTTTAGGTCACCTCCCTTCTCAACTAAAATACCCTAGTGCTCCAACTATTTCATATGTAATTAGTAATTACACAATTGATAAGGCCCTCTTGGACTTAGGAGCAAGTGTGAACCTTTTACCATACTCTGGTTTCAAGCAATTTAATTTAGGAGAGCTGAAGCCCACCCTGGTAACATTAATCTTTGCTAATTGGCCAGTGAAAAAAGCCCGGGGTGTAATAGAGGACGTCTTAGATAAGGTTGATGAATTTTACTATCCTGTTGACTTCATAGTCTTGGATATGGAACCCTCTAACCCAACTAAGGACTAGATCCCCGTCTTGTTAGGATGACCCTTTTTGGCCACAGAAAATGCATGTATTCAATGTAGGATGGGGATTATGGATGTGTCATTTGGTATTATGCAGCTTTGACTAAATGTATTCCACACATCTCATCATCCACCTAAAGACATCCATGATATGGACATCTATATGAACAATGAATACGTTGAGGATGTGGCCCCTTTGATTTTATGGAGGAATCATTTAGGGGAGATAATTCAACCTAAAAGCAACACCCTATCTAACCCGGATGACCCATATGAATAGAATCTCTCAATTTGTGATAGAGTCTACGAATTGGAAGGGAACATCTGGGTAAATAATACATGGTTCAAAGAGGAGGTGGGGGATGACATGCTTGTTATTAAACCAGGATGATTTCAAGGTGTACTTTTGATGCATCTAGCTGAAGATGATAAACTTAGCACTTTTGAGAGGCAACCCAAATTTTTTTTCTTTCTTTTTCTTTTTGAATATTTAGGTTGTATAAAATAGTGTACAAATAATTTAGCATCTTTAGGAGGTTTTTCTAAGATCATGACCAACACTAAGTCAGGCATGGAGATGAGCGACAAAGCGCATCCAAATGAGAATTTGGTGCAACTTGGTCGTTGCAGTACAAAAAGTCATTTAGAAACCCATTTTCCCTCGTAATCGTTCAACTTCCACAGTCTATCATCCCAGTCAATCTTCGTCGCCCCCATTTAAAATTTTTTCATCCAAGCTTAGCCAACTCCCATCGCTCATCACCGTTCCTCTGACAACCACTCTAGAAAGTCATAGCATCGGACACACTCTCACTTGGGCACGCTATCTATTCAATGACGCTTAGGGGTTGGGTACATGGTTTCACATCCTTTCAACCCCTCTCTACATTTCTCCTCACCATCTATCCTTTTTTCTCCCTATAGCATAAGAATGCCTCATCATCCCAAATCTAGGGTTGCCTCCAATCAACCCTAATCATATCGGGCCCCCGCCAAAAGAAAAAGGATCCCTCCTCTGGCAAGATGGAAGAGGTGACTTCTATGTTAGCTACCACAACAAGTGAGGCTTAGTCCCCTGTTCAGCTTCTTGCAACTACTAGCAGTACAACGACTATTTCTACGCCTCTACTTTCATTGGCACTTGCCCCACTGGCCCCAACAATAACACCTGCTCTCATCTTACCGGTGGACATACCACGACTACTAATCCCGCTGCAACTCCAACTACCTCCTATCATTTGGCACTATAGTCGATCTAGGACTGTCTCTCCACCATCTACTTCCTGTGCTGCTCCAGTGGCACTTGAGCTTGCCTTTCAAGCATCTGCTCAGGTATCATCACCAACCATAGTTTCCCCAGATTATGTTTTTGTAGAGAAGGGGGCCAATTCGAGTGTACAAGCGTCTAAGGACTGCCACTCGGTGATTGGTACTCCATCTGAGGCATCTGGTGATTTAGGCAGAGGCGACTCTGTATACGACACTGGCAGCTCTTTTGGAGAGGACCAATATAGGGTAGGGGAAGGCTATCCAGGCTTTAGTTCATACTATTCACTTGTACTGTTGCGACACATGTGTTTTTGTTTTCATTTCTTTTGTTGTCCTTTTCAACACCATGATGTGATTGACATTGTACTGCTCGTATCACAATGTACTAACTTCTAGCTATTAATGCAAGGTACATGGTCTTTTTTATATTCGTGTCTTTTGTGCTACAGTGTATCATTACATGAATGCTATTTCTGGATTTTATAATATGCAAACCATTGTTTGTTTTTACTGGCACCATGCACTATCCTATCCCATGTCTGGGTTCTATTTTTCTTTCAACATTTCAGTGAGGACACTGAAGTTCTATGTTGGGAGTAGAGGGTGGCACACTGCATGTCACATTTCATGAACAAAAATGACACAATTTAAAATTTTTGAAAATCTCTGGTAAACCATGCTAACATATATTTTATCCCCTCTACATAAACCTATATAACCTAAATTACAAGCATAGGCTTCTCAGCTACATGATTTCATTATACTTACTAACAATGTAGTGAATTAGTTATGTAAAATTCTAATAACATGGCCGACAACTTGATATTACTCTAGGTAGTTGACTAGTGGGTTAATATTGCGAAGTAAACTTTTGTATTTACATGGTACTTCATGGGGATAAAAACACACATGCACATGATTTTTAGCACTTAGGGTTCTTTGAGAGGACTGAGAGAACAACCCTGGCGACTATGACACCTTGTGAGGTACTGTTGAGTCGTTCGTTCATTTCTCGAGTTTTTGACGTCAAACTCTGAATTTACAAAACTCAACCTTCCTTCTTTTACTAGATTTCCTTTGTCAACTAGTATTTGCTCTTGCAATTGCTAGTATAGAGGTGACATCAAGTGGGGAGATATAAATCTAGGTCTTGTAGCTTACTCAAGACATGAAGGTTAAGCCACCCCTAGAGACCGACTTTTTCCATGGACTCCTGTTCGAGTTACATTCCCATTGGAAACATAAAGACAATATAAGAATGTAATGATTGTCTTGGCTAATCATGCAAGGAAAGAAAATGAAAAGGGAAGAAAGCCTGAGCAAAGAAAAATGAAAACAAAAATATACACCTACTCCGAGCAAAGATAAAGAGGTCAAACTAAGCACACGACACTATAATTCTACACGTATGAAGGATCTTCTGACCATTGCCTTTGCTGAATTCATGCTTAGTTTGGGAATAAGTTCATCTAGGGTGGCCTTGATTGAGCGTGGCGAGTAAATGAGAAGATGCTAGGATGAAGGAATCGACACCTCAATAAGGGCTGGATTCCTTCCCTATAAGACTAGTCCACTCCACATTTTTAGCATTAGTTCTTCAAATATGTGGGACGTTTGATCATGAAACTCTTCCTCACAAATGAAAGTGAACCCATTCTCTTAAATGAATTTGAGGGAACAAACCAGCGAGACTGAGTCAAGATGACTGTTCTGTAGGTGTCTCAGAGCATTCTGAGTGAGAAAAATCATATAGGTTACACATGCCTTGTGAAGTGGCCTATTCATACTTGGATTTACATGCTAATATATACCCTGAATTATAATCTTGGGTTGATTTTCGGAGAGTTGTGTTTGGAGATGGTTGTGTTGTGTTGAGCTTTGCATGATTTAAAAGTTGTGGAGTGTGTGTATAATGGATTTGTGTATGAAGGAATATGTATGTAATAAGGTTATATCTCTTTACGTAAAATGGTATGACTATGCTGCATGTGTTTCCATCTTTTATTTACTGAACTGGTGCTTGTGGGTATTGCCTTGGAAACCCTCACGAGACTACAACTTGTCCACTAGGATCAACTTAGGGGTTTAAAGCCTTGTTGCATATGGTAAATGCAACCGTGCTTCCCGTAAAGAGGATGCAGGTAGGATTTGATAGTTTTCTTAGATTTTGCTTTGCTCGAGGACTAGCACAATGTAAGTTAGGGGTTGTGATGAGTTCCTAAAATGCATGATTTTAGACACTCTTATCTTTGTTTATCCTCATTTTATTATGTATTTGCCCAGAGTTATCATTGTTTAAAGCTATGCAAAGTTTGTTAATCTTTTCAGAGAAAATGGGTTAAAACCATAAAGTTAGACATTACAAGAAGCTAAGGAGGATTTCGAAGACTTAAAGCTTGAATTCAGATATTCACCAAGCTTCAGAAGCTTCACATCACAAAGGGACAAGAAGATGATGCTCAACCATGTGGTGTGACCAGCAACACATAAAGGTGACTTAGTCTTCCACTGCAAACTCCAAGGTTTAGACTAAGATTAGAACGCTGCAAGGTTCGACCAAGTGTGTAACGACCTACTATTTATTTTTCAATTCTTTTTTTTATATTGTAAAATTTATAATGCTCTGATACCTACTAGATTAAACCAGACCATCAACCTAAGCAGCAAGAAGCGAAATTTATATAAACACAATCAAGAAAACATACAATACTAGAGTGCTAAAATGCTCCGCAAAATATACATATATGAGTGTTTCTCATAATACCCTTAACTGGGCTAGGGCTATACATAAGTACTCCCAAAATACTCACTTTGACAGGGAAGTACTGAAGCCCCTCTATCTGCGAGCCTGATCTACTCGCCTACCTGGATCACCTGAAAAATGCCAAAGTATTGGGATGAGACGATGCTCAGTAAGATGAAATATGCTATTGCTAGTGTGTGGCAAATGAGTTACAATACTATGAAGATCTGTTTCTATATAATCATGTATAACTAAATCTGTAAATATAGAACAAACAATATAACCACCACCTTTCCCATGTTGCTTAACATATCTGTATTTTAGGTTTCTATACATAATACTTTTAATATATACACATATATTCCCTGTTTCTGTGAAACTGTACATACATAATAATAGATGAAAACTTCCCTGGATGGATAACTGTATGTCATGATTTAACCCCTCATGATGGGGTTGTGCGGCCCATGTACGGGATCTATCATAATTGGCCGACCAGGATAAACCACTATACTCCATCAGTCTCATCAGCCTTCCTCAACCCATGTCTAATGGGGAGCCTGTCCACACGTGGGCATTTGATCAGCCTACTTACCACGTATTATCTAAGTAGGTGGTTGCACTTTATTCTGTATATAGCAATGGTACTGTGCTCTATAAACTGTATCTGTATGGTCCATCAGGGTCTGATACTATATAATACATTTCTATATACAACTATCTATTTTACCATGATTCTATACTAATTGTATTAACCATGACACTGTGATAAACTATATCTGTATCAACTGTATTTCTAAAATGAACTATAAAACTGTATGTCATGGTACTGTAAACTGTATAATCATGGTATTCTGTAATTACTATAAAACATATCCTCTAACTGTATATTTTGTAAAACATAACTCTAAAAAAAAATATAAAGCATGTTTCTGTATTATATCTATAGTCTCAAGCCACACAGTAATGTAAAACATATTATTCATAATTGTTAAATTGTATAAAGTTCTGCTATAAATAATAACTTGGTAAAAATGTACATTTCATACTAAAAATCATTCTCTAACTGCCTAGCATAGCATATTTCCCTTACCTGATTCCTACTAAAAATCATCCATTATGATGGATCCTACACCCGCAGGGTTCTCCACTCAACACCCTAAAAACCATATATCCTAGAACAAAAAATCATTATTTTTACATCTACAACATTTCATACAACTGTTGGAAAGTCAAACTTCAACAAAAAGGTCTTATCCTAAATCTGGGATGAAATCCAACTTCGTCCCACCGACGATCCGCTTCAACGGACTTAGAGAGAACTTCCCCGAGAGCGTCATGGTGGCCTCAAATCGTCGATCCAGCGAATGATGGGGCCGAAATCGAAGAGATAAGAGGGAAGGACTGTAGAGATAGGAGTGAGAGAGATTTTCTATTAATTTTCTGCATAAAAATCCAAGTTTTAGTTATTTATAGAGCCAGATTTGTCGACGAGACACGTCACCTCATCGACGAGTCCTATAGAAAGTTCGTTGACAAACTTGCACCCTCGTTGACAAATTTTAGACTTCATAAAATTTTCTCTCGGTATCTTCTCGTCAATGAAACTTATCTTCATCGACGAGACCCTCTTGTACCCTCATCGACAAATCCCCTATTTTCATCAACGAGGTCCTGATCGATTTTCTCGGGTCATCGCACCCCAAAGTGCAATTTCGTCCATGAATTCTTTGCTGCCTCCTTCTATTACTGTTTCCATTTCTCTCCCTCTTTATTATTTAAATACCATTATTCTTTAGGTTGTTACATTCTCCCCTCCTTATAAATTTCGTCCTCAAAATTTACTATTCATATAACTCATCATCCCTTAAAGGCAAAACGGTCTACTTATTTTATTACCTACCCTCACTTATAGCGGAGGAATACCTTGGTTACATGGGTAGTTCTGGGAGATTACAATTATAAAACAAAATTCCCCTAGAACCAAAATACTACCTATCCTATACTCTACATTACAATTACATTGTACTAAACAAAATAAAATTACCATTATCTTAATTATACATCACTTCTGTATTCACTGAACAAGTGGGGATATTTCTATCTGATCTCATCTTCAAGCTCCCACAAGGCTTCTTCTATCGCATGATTCTTCCATAGGACTTTTACTAGTGGTATCTTTTTATTACGCAATCTCTGTTCTTTTCTATCTAAGATTTGTACTGGAACTTCCTCATATGCTAGATCACCCCTGATTTCCAATTCTGCATAGTTGATGATATGGGAATAATCTAGGGCATATTTCCTTAACATAGAAATATGAAACACATCATGAATCCTGAATAGAGATGGCAGTAAAGCCAGCCGATAGGCAACTGACCCAATCTTCTCGAGTCTCTCAAATGGGCCAATAAACGTAGGGCTCAACTTATCCTTCTTCCCAAACCTTGTGATTCCCTTCAGTGGTGCTATTTTCAGAAATACATGATCACCCACTTCAAATTCCAGTTCCCAGCGGTGAGTATCTGTGTAGCTTTTCTACTGACTCTTTACTGCACTGATTCAATCTCAAATGAGTCGGATTTTATCGTATGCCTGCTGAACTGTCTCTAGCCCCAAAACTTGCCTCTCACCTAGTATAAAGGGGAACAACACTTCCTACCATAAAGTGCTTCATAAGGAGCCATGCCTATGCTAGCTTGATAGTTGTTGTTGTAGGCAAATTCCACCAATGGCATATACTGAGCCTAGCTACCCCCAAAATCCAATACACAAGCTCGCAACATATCCTCAAGTATCTGAATAGTTCTCTCTGTCTGACCATCTATCCGAGGATGGAATGCGGTGCTGAATGCTAACTGAGTCCCCAATGCCTCCTGCAAACTCCTCTAAAACCACGATGTAAAATGTGGATCACGGTCCGAGACTATGGATACTGGCACTCCATGGGGTCGAACAACCTCTTGTATGTAAATCTCTGCTAACATGTTCATAGGGTAGCTAACCTTAATGGATAGGAAATGAGCTGTCTTTGTCAGCCTATCAACAATTACCCAGATGGCATTCTGACCATGCAGCACCGGCGGTAACCTAGTAACAAAATCCATGAATACATGGTCCCACTTCCATTCGAGAATGAAAAGTGGCTGCAACTGACCAGTTGGCCTCTAGTGCTCAGCCTTAACCTATTGGCACGTCAAGCACTACTGTACAAATTCTGCTATTTCCCTCTTTATACCACTCCACCAGAAATACTCTTGCAGATCCCTATACATTTTCGTACTGCCAGGATGAACAGTGTATAGAGATTTGTGTGCCTCCTCTAAAATTGTCCTCCTGATACTGTCATCTGTAGGCACACACAATTTGGTGCGAAATCTCAAAGCCCCGTCGTTAGAAATACTGAATTCTTCTCCCTGATCATCCTGTATTCTGACTATCACTTCTACTAATTATTGATCATTCCCCTGAGCGGTTTTAATCCTTTCATATAGTGTAGGTCATACAACCAGACTAACAATAAGCACTTAAGGATCATCTTCCACTAATTCCATGTCGAGCCTTTCCAAATGCATTTGAATTGGGTGTTAAACTACTGCTGCTAGCTGTGCTGTATCTTATAATTTACGGCTTAAAGCATCAACCACCACAGTTGCTTTACCAGTGTGGTAACTAATGGTGTAGTCATAATCCTTGATGAGTTCCAACCATCTCCTATGGAACATATTGAACTCTTTCTGTGTAAAGAAGTACTTTAGGCTCTTGTGATTAGAAAATATTTCACATTTCTCACCATAAAAGTAATGTCTCTAGATCTTTAGTGCGTGCATCGCTACAGTCAATTCTAGATCATGAGTAGGGTAGTTCTTTTCATATTCTTTCAACTTTTTGGAGGCATATACCACCACCCTACCAAACTGCATCAGTACACAACTGAGTCCTCTCAAAGATGCATCACTATAATCACATAACCATCACCTGCTAATGGAATCGTCAGTATTGGTGCAGTGACGAGCCACTGCTTTAATTCCTGGAAACTCTGCTCGCATTCTTTATCCCACCCAAACCTAGCATTTTTCTTGGTCAAATGTGTGTGAGGCCCTGACAAAGCTGAAAACCCCTCAACAAACCGATGGTAATAACCTGTAAATCCCAAGAAAATTCTAACTTCCTATACGTTCTTTAGCCTGAGCCAATTCACTACCGCATCAATCTTGCTGGGATCCACTGAAATACCGTCTCCTGAGATCACGTGGTCTAAAAATGCAACTTTCTCAAGCCAGAACTCATACTTGCTAAACTTGGCATAGAGTTTCTCTTCCCTAAGTGTTTGCAGAGCCTATCTCAAATGCACCTCATGATCCTCAAAAATCCTCGAGTACACTAGTATATCATCAATAAAAACTACTACAAACTGATCTAGATATTGGTGAAAAGCTCTATTCATCAAGTCCATGAACACAGTTGGGGCATTCGTTAGACTAAAAGGCATAACGAGAAATTCATAATGCCCGTACCTGGTCCTGAAGGTTGTCTTTGCAACGTCCTCTACCTTTACTCTCACTTGATGATAACCTAATATGAGGTCGATCTTGGAATTCACCCATGTACCCTGGAGCTGATCAAACAGATCGTCTATACGGGGTAGAGGATAACTTATTGATTTCCTTGTAATCAATACACATCCTCAAAGACCTGTTTTTCTTCTTTAAAAACAATACTAGAGCTCCCCATGGCAATACACTGGGTCGTATAAATCCCCTATTCAGCAAGTTTTGCAACTAATTCTTCAATTCTCCTAATTCAGTTGGAGCCATACGATAAGGAACCTTAGAGATCAGCGCTATCATTAGAGGCAAATCTATCGGAAAATCCACCTCGCGTTTGGGAGGCAACCCTAATAGCTCCTCTAGAAAAACATCTGGAAATTCTTGTACGACCCGGGTACTATAGAGCTTCGATTCATTCTCTAACGCTTCCTTTACAAAAGCCACAAACCCTTGACTTTCGTCCCGGAGTAGTCGGTTTGCCTGTATAGCGGATACCAACTACGATGGCGCACGTACACGTGAACTAGTAAACCTAAATTCTTTCTCACTAGGGGGTCTGAAAATTACTTTCTTCTGAGAATAATCAATACTAGCGTGATTAATAGCCAACCAATCCATACCTTGTATTACATCAAACCCGCACATTTCAAACACGATCAGGTCAGCTGGTAGCACTCTCCCCTGAATTTCTATAGGATAGCCTCTGAGCATCCTTTTACACCTCATCACTGACCCAGACGGTGTAGCTACTGACAGTTCTCTATCTAATAATTGAGTCTCACTTTTAGATAATTTAACATACGATGCAGAGACAAAGGAATGAGTAGCACCTGAATCAAATAAAATAATAAAGGAATGTGATAAAACAGTAAAAGTACCTACCATCACATCAGTAGCAGCCTTAGCCTCACCAGACGTCAATGCGTAAACCCTTGCTGGGGCCACATTCCTCTGTTGTCCTCCATGAGGTACCTGATATCCTCCCCGATAGGGCCTAGGAGCTGGGACCTGGTCTGGCGAACCGGGGTATGCACATGCTATGTGGTCAAGTCTCCCACAATGGTAACATACGCCTCTCCCTGCCAGGCACTCCCCCAAATGACGTCTTCCCATGTCTGGCACACTAGAAAGGTCTGTGCACCCTAATTCTCATGAGGTCCTACCATCTGCCTTTGATCTCCCCTATCACAACCTCCACTCCATGGATCCCTACTGGAGCCAACCTGAAAGCCCTGAGGCATAGGCCTCTTCCTCTGACTCTGAGCCACTACACCCCTCTGTATACCACTCTCAATGATCGCAGCACTGTCTACAACCTCCGTAAATTTCTAAGATCTAAAGCCAATCATATGCTTAAACAAGTTCTACCTTAGTCCCTCTTCAAACTTCCTTGCCTTTTTCTCTTCATCAGGTACTAGATGTCGAGCAAAACGTGACAACTCGATAAACTGAGCCACGTACTGAGATACAGTCATCTGCCCCTGTACTAGGTGCATAAACTCTGCTAACTTTGCGCTTCGAATGATAGTAGGGAAATATTGCTTGAAGAACAGCTTCTTGAATCGATCCCAAGTCACTGGCACTGGAACCGGCCTCTGCTCCTCTATTAATCGCGCTGATCTCCACCAGCTCTTCTCTTCCCCTATCAGCTTAAATGTTGCAAATACTACCTTTCGCTCATCCAAACAAGGAAGCACTACCAACACCTTTTCGATGTCCTAGACCCAATTCTTAGCTACAATTGGGTCATCTCCTCTAGCAAAGGATGGGGTCTTCATCCACGTAAATTGTTCGATCAAATAGCCATACTCCCTAGAGCTTCTAGCCATCTCAGCCATCACCTGCTGAGTGACACTGCGCAGTACAACATCTGTATCACCACCCACACTGGAAGGTCTGGCTTGTCTCCCCCAGCATTCGTGCCGCTGCTTCCTGGGTCCATCATGAAAACAGGAAACACACTTAACAACCTTATCTCCTACACAGACCTATCCTATACCAATTCAAAATAAACTACCTTCCCTAATCTTAATTCAATATCCAGTTCTGTCACCTAAACACACGACCCGACAATAGTTTACTATGGTTTTCCTGAAATCGTCACCCGAGGAAAAACACAGAAACCACCATGGTAATCCTGTACCTAGACCACAGAACAAACCTCAAGTCATTTCCTATACTCTAGTATTGCTTCCGCTACACTCTAAAGTCTACAGAATCTAGCAACCTAGGCTTTGATACCAAACTGTAATGACCTACTATTTATTTTAAATTTTTTTTATACTATAAAATTTATAATGCTCTGATACCCATTAGATTAAACCAGACCATCAACCTAAGCAGCGAGAAGATGAATTCATATAAACATAATCAAGAAAGTATACAATACCAGAGTGCTAAAATGTTCCCTAAAATATACATATATAACCGTTTCCCACAATACCCTCAACTGGGCTAAGGCTATACATAAATACTCCTAAAAATACTCACTCTACTAACAGGGCAATATTGAAGCCCCTTTATCTGTGAGCTTGATCTGCTGGCCTGCCTGGATCACCTGAAAAATGTCAAAGTAATGGGATGAGACAACGCTCAGTAAGATGAAATATGCTATTGCTAGTGTGTGGCAAATGAGTTACAATACTATGAAGATCTGTTTCTATATAATCATGTATAACTGAATCTGTAAATATAGTACAAATAATATAACCACCACCTTTCCCATGTTGCTTAACATATATGTATTTTAGGTTTCTATACATAATACTTTGAATATATATATATACGTATATTCCCTGTTTCTGTGAAACTGTACATACATAATAATAACTGAAAACTTCCCTAGATGGATAACTATATGTCATGATTTAACCCCTCATGACAGGGTTGTGCGGCCTATAAGCGGGATCTATCTTGGCTAGCCGACCAGGATAAACCACTATACTCCATTAGTCTGATTAGCCCTCCTCAACACATGTCTAATGGGGCGCCTGTCCACATGTGGGCATTTGATCGACCTACTTACCACATATTATCTAAATAGGTGGTTGCACTTTATTCTGTATATAGCAATGGTACCATGCTCTGTAAACTGTATCTGTATGGTTCATCAGGGTTTGATACTATATAATACATTTCTATATACAACTATCTATTTTACCATGATTCTGCACTAACTATATTAACCATGACGCCGTGATAAATTGTATCTGTATCAACTGTATTTTTGAAATGAACTATAAAACTGTATGTCATGGTACTGTAAACTGTATAATCATGGTATTCTGTAATTACTATAAAACATATCCACTGTCTTTATATTCTGTAAAACATAACTCTAAAAAATACTATAAAGCATGTTTCTGTACTATATTTATATTATCAAGCCACACAGTATTGTAAAACATATTATTCATAATTGTTAAACTATATAAAGTTCTGCTGTGAATAATAACCTAGTAAAAATGTACATTTCATACTGAAAATCATTCTATAACTTCCTAACATAGCATATTTCTCTTACCTAATTCCTGCAAAAAATCTCCTATTATGATAGGTCCTACACCCGCAGTGTTCTCCACTCAACACCCTAAAAACCATATATCCTAGAACAAAATATCACTATTTTTACCTATGGTCTGTGACAACCGGTGGCATTCGTGTGTCTTCCAGTGTATATTACATGGTCTTTTTTTGTACTTCTTGGCATTAGTGACAGATGTCATGAATGCAAAGGGATGATCTTTTTACATGCTTTCATTTACAGCTTTCCTTTACTGCTTTCATTTATAGTTTAGATTGTGATGATGTTCAGTGACAAGATTAGCACCTATATTGCTTTAGTAAGGTAAACGTATTAGGCTATAGTCTCCTCTAGAGGTTGTTTTGATCATTGTGATAGAGTATACTCTGATTCCCAACTATGCTCTAGATAGCTGATGCACCCTTGCTACTCTATACCCTCGAATGACTCCTTAGATTGTTTAATTGGGTTTCAATTAGTTTAGTATGGTAAACTCACTGAACTTGGAGTAATAAAAACAACATCCTAAACTATACTCATGTCTAAACACTGTTTTGTAGGAGTAGAGTTAATATATATTTACTTGCTTTCATTTAATTGCTTTTTAGTAGTTGGTTAGATTCCACCCATTGAAAAATGCCACCTTTTACTTCTTTTTCGTAACAAGGATATAGTAAACTAATTTAGAAGTGGTTTGATAACTATGCTTTAAGTCTCCATGGATTGATACCCGACTTACCCACTTTCTACTGAACTTGGGATAGTTAGGTTTTATAAATATTATTTTTGGTAGTTAAGGACCCAAGCCTTGGCGAGCCTACCAGATATTAAGGGGGAGATTATACATAAGTTAAATTAATGTTATAATTGAAAGCTTAGTTGGTTATATTTGAGACTATACATAAGCAGAGTTGGAATACATGTTATATGTTGAATACATGTGTAAGCTATGTTGAAATTTTATTAGTAAGTTAAATTGATGTTATACTTGCAAGCTGAGTTGGTTATTCATGTTATTCTTTAAAAATACATTTTATAAATGACTTTTTGAGTACAATCTTTATGAAAAGGAGAAACATCAAGTCATGGTTAAGCTTGAATAAATTTTGCGTATATTTATTATATCTTGTGTTTCATGCCTTATTGTGAGGGGGGGGGGCAACGCTACCTCATCTTTGCTCCTTATTTGTTTCTTAGAGATTTATACTGAAATAAAAGATTTATGTAATTAGTTTTGTATTTATTAATAACTTTAGTTATTCCATTTTAATGAGAATCTTTGTGAGCAATGTTTGCCTAACATTATTTATTTAATGATTATGCACGTTTGTCTTTTATTCTGTATAGTAGGTGATCTAGTGCTTAGAGTATGACTTATACACAGAAAATTAGATCATCAGTTCTTATAAAATATAAGTTTATTGTTCGTAGTCTTAAATGAAATTGGACACGCCGTTGGTAGGACTATAGCATAAGGCTTTAACAGGTCTATCTTGACTATTGGGAATGGTACAGTTCCAACTCTTTGTGCTAGTACACTTTGTGTGTATTGAATATGA
The DNA here is from genome assembly GCF_029873635.1 of Malania oleifera. NCBI lineage: Eukaryota > Viridiplantae > Streptophyta > Magnoliopsida > Santalales > Ximeniaceae > Malania > Malania oleifera. The sequence continues at coordinate 61,231,153 of NC_080424.1, forward strand.
TCGTCTTGACGTAATTGTTTTTATACTGACTATATAAAACAATCAATACCTCATGGTTATTATGAGTGCTTATGCTCTTAATCTTGATATGATTATTAGAAACGTGCATATAGTGTTTATTACTTTGATTCATAGAAGAGTGAGATTCTTTATGGGTCAAAAAACTTAATGAGTTAGGTGATGACATTATGTGTATGGTGAACATTAATTATTAATGGAATCCACGTCCTGGTATCGAGATTGATGATATCCCCTTGAGGAAACTTATAAATTTTGATTGTGTCAAACCTGACAGGTGGATTTTGAATCTGACACATCAAATAAGACAAGTGGAAGGTCTTAGTGAATTAATATGTCAACTAATTAAATCGTTAGTAATTTAATTTAATAGATGGGTATCTGTAATTTTTAGGTGGAGAGATAAATAAAAAATTAATAATATAAGTTCAAAATTTAATTTCGAATATGAAAGGGAGTGCAACTATAATTCTTTAGTTACGGATGAATTCGGGTCGAATTAGGAATTCTTAATTACATGGGAAGCCCTAGTCATATTTGCCCAGAGGTCCCTATTGTAACATATATACACGCACTCCATTCAGCAGCTATGGTATCCTAAGGACACTGGTTTTGAAATAATTAGTTATTCAGATGCAGACTATACAGGATGTAAGATCGATAAAAAAAGTACAAGTGGGACTTGTTACTTTCTAGGAAGGTCTCTTGTCTCTTGGTTTTCCAAGAAAAAAAATTTCGTAACCTTATCCACCGCTGAAAGTTGAGTATATGGCAGTGGGTAGTTGCTGTGCACAAACTCTCTACATGAAACAACTATTAAAAGACTTTAACTTAGAGTACTAAGCCATACCAACAAAATGTGATAATACAAGTGCAATACACATCTCTAAAAATCCAATATCACACTTAAGAACTAAGCACTTAGGAATGAGACATCATTTTCTAAGAGACCATATACAAAAAAAGGATATACTACTTGAATTCATAAATAAAAATGACCAATGGGCGGACATTTTCACAAAACCTCTTCCAAAGGAAAGGTTTATATCAATAAGAAGAGAACTTGGTATATTACACAATAGGGAAGTGGTCTAGAAAGAATACAAGAGAAAAGAAGAAAAATTGAATTTTTTTGTTAAGTCAGGAGACTGAGTTCTGAGACCCAGTCGAATGACAATTCACTAACTTGTAGAAATTCAAGTTCTTTGTCAGTCAGGCAAATGACTTCTTAGATCCAGTCGACTAGATCGTCGGGGTTTATAAAATTTTGTGCGTGAAACCCTAGTTTCTTACTTCCCAATCAACTGGACTTTGCTCCTTCACTCACCCGAATTCCATCTCTTCCATTCTCTTGTGTCTAAAACCAAAAATCCTTCATTAAAACAAGTGGAATCATCTTTCCACATCTTCCCCATTCGGTTTCTAGGGTTTTTTCACCACGTTCATTTATCAAAATGCCATGAACTAAACGAGCAGCGAACTGAGGTTCTACCTCTAGACATGAAGACGACAACCTTGATCAATGGCTTATTACTCCTCAATTCAAACAAAGATATTAGATTCATCTTCGAGCAAATGAACCTGCACTTGTTAAGGTTATCGACACCGCTTTCTTCATACCAGATTTTCCAAATATTCTACCAATGTTTAGGGCAATTTAATGGAAAAAAATTGTGGTCTATCAAGTAAACGGTCTATACCCAAATCTTGTTAAGATTTTCTATGCAAACATGACTCAAAATCAAGCGGTACTCATCACCGAAGTAAGAGGACACAAAATTTCATTAACTTCTCAAACCTTGGCCCCCATTCTTCATATTGACCAAGGTGATTTTGAGTGTCCTGCATTCTCACGTACTTGGATCATGGATCAAGGATTCACCCTCGAGTAATTTTTACTATTAATCATGGAAGAAGCACTAGAACAATTTAGGACTCCTCCTTAGTATTCTTAGTTGACTCTTCAAGCACAGATTCTTTAGAAAATCATAACCTATATCACACCTCAGGTGGGATCACACAATTACATGTCATATGTTAATTGCTTTATCATGTGTGCCTTTTGAAAGAGAAGAAACTTGATTTGTCTAGTTTGATCTTGAAATGGATGTGGACAAGGTTGGAAGTGTTCGAGTTACTCTTCCATATGAAAGCATCCTCAATATCTTGTTTTCTCATCTTAGTATCATCAGTTCGAATGAGTTGTTCATAAAGAGAACTCGGTATGATCTTTTTAACTCCACAACTTTGAAACAAATGGACTATGAGAAACATGAGCAGGGTTGGTTTCTGAGAGGAAGAAAACTACCCAAGCCAGCTCTTGAGCAAGCTCCACCTCTTGAACAGTAGCCAAAACCTCATCTTGATGCTCCTTCATGGTTGATACCATTCCGTCATCAGTTTACTAATTTAAGTAGTGACATACTCTTTAGACTTCAATCTCTTAAGGACAAACATTCTTCCCTTCAGTCTAGTATTTCCTTCATTGATCAAAGACTTAGCCATTTAGAACAATATCAGGCTAGTTCCTCCTGTTATCCTAGTCATGATGGTTCTGATGAGGAATTTAAGGAAAAGAAAGATAAAGGAGATTATGAAAGTGCTGGAGATGACGACGCAGCTGCTGCTAATGCTTGATATTTTTGTTGCTATGATGTAATTCAATGTTATATCAGTTTTTGTTTATGCATCTCATTACTATATTTATATATGTTAACAGTTTGTTTATGTTTTAGATTGTAGTTTCGTGCTTGCTTATGACACTATGTACACCTATGGATCTATATGAATATTATTTTTGTATGCATTTGTGTCTACTTTGGATTGTGCCTTGTTATTTTCTTTTCTCTTTTTGATTGATGTCAACAGGGGGAGAAGGATTGAGCAAAATTAAGAGTAATATATGATGCAATGTTAATATATTCTAATATATTATGAAATGTTGATATTTGAAATATGTTGAATATAAAATAAGACCTTGCAATATGAGCTTTCATAAAACTAAAGTTGATATTATTGAAGGTTGATATTATTGAATGATCATTGCACCTTCAAAACATTGTTTAAACTATGCTTATTGTAAAGGGGAGCCTTATCAAGGTTCACTCACTTTTACTTCTTATTTGTCATCATCAGAAAGGGAGAGATTATTGGCCTAACATGGCTTACTAATCTTGTTTTTGTGATAACAAATAAAAGGTATTTTAACATATTTTGTTGAAAGTGATGATACTTCAGGATTCAGGTGTTTAAGTTCAAAGTTCAAAGTTATCACAAAGCTCATTGCAAGAATACATGAAAAATAAATGAAAGCTCAAAGAACATATTCCAAAGACACCTTGATGAAAGCTTAGAGAATTGATGGAAGCTTAGAGAATTCAATTTTAGAGGTAAGATGGACTACACAAATAACAAGCATGAAGACTCTGAGCTTAGAATTGAATTAAATCTTAAGAGAGTCTCTGTGTAAGTACTTTATTCAAATGATAATTTAATTGAATTTGAAGCTCATTAGGAAACTCATAAACTTAGAGACCATGTTTTGAAAAGCCCTAGAAAATATTTTTTCAAAAGTATTAAATTAATTTGGGGAAAGCAAAAGAGAAAAAAGAAGTTGGAAACAAATTGAAAAAAAAAAATTAGTTTTTGGTCAGTCCAAGCGACTGACAAATAAATAAACTATTTTTGAGACAACCCAAGAGGACCCAAGCAACTGACTGGTAATGACCCAGTCGACTGACTCTTTATTCCTAATCTACTGACTCTTCGAGATTTCAAATTTTAAATGCAACAGGAAGTTTCCAAATTTGATTTTTTGAATTCTAAATGTTATGAAAACTTGGGAAACACTCCAAGTCACTTGGGGAATATGAAAAACTCTTGTTTAAGCATCTATCAATACTCCCCAACAACAAGGATTCAAGACACCAAAAAAATACACAGCATTCAAAGCTCTCTTGCTCTCGCTACTCTCAAAGCTCTCTTGCTCTCAAACTCTCTGAAGTTCCTTGCAGAGTTTTGCTGTGAATCTTTCACAAAATTTTTGAGCCTACTCTGAATTCTTTCAATCTAGAAAGAAAGCTCACGGTGATATACTTCTAAGGCTTCAAATTCTTTTAATTGTTATTTTAAATTGAAGTATATTATAGTGCTTAATTGCTGTACTAATAAGCTCTCATTGAGAGTGTCATTGCACACCAAATTTGTTTCTTGTTTTGTCGACGGTTCAGGTCTTTGAATTATTGTTGAACCAAGCATAGGGTATCATTTGTAGAGGCGAACTCTAGGCTATTTAAGGAGAGATTTTAAAGGCTACTCTTGCCCGCAATGGAGTGTGTAAGGTTGCTCCTACCCATGAAGGAGTGGTATAGTAAAATCCTCGGGTGTGTTTGCCTAAGGCAAGGATGTAGGCGGGTGTTGACTCTTTGAGTCCAATCTAGTTTTGGTAATGACAAATCACTTGGTATTTGATCTATGCATTAAGATTGTGAACAGGAACAATAGTTAGGATGCACGGAAGGATAACAAGTCATGGAAGCCATGAAGATTAAAGCATACATAACTTGGCACAATCTATGGAACTGAAAGAGTTGAAGAATGAAGATGCAAGTGACAAGTTCAAGAACGTCATGGGAATGGATACTTTGAACTTATGTACACACATATTTCATATGATTTAATTTGAGGCTCGACATATGCCCTAGACTGACCTTAGAACTCATGCATCTCATGAACATCATTAGGGGATATTTATGTCTTAGATATATTTTTAAAACCCTGGAAAATATTTTTATAAAAGAGCTAAGAAAGAGAGGAAAACATATTTTTCAAATTAAAAAGGAAAATCCAGGAATTGGTCACTTCAGAAGACCAAACTCAACGTTCCGTTGTCTAAAGATGCAGCTTCAAAAGACTGAAGTTAAGCTCAGTCGTCTAAAGAATTTTTTTAGAAGACCGAAGATTAAGTTTGGTCATATGAAAAATTTATGGTGAAACACAGAACCTGGCGGAAGCACCTGAGAGGACTGAACTCAGAATTTAGTCGTCCGAACCCAACACTTCAGAAGGCTAAACCTTAACTTCAGTCTTCTGACCCTCTGTCCAAGTTAATTTTTTGAAGCTCTAAGGAACTTCAGTCATTTGGGCCTTAACCCTCAGTCATCTAAACATGTGGGAAAGTTTAAAAATTTAATTTTTAATGAGGGAACACACGAGTTAATTTTTGATCCAACGGTTAAGATTAATTCTAAGGGCAAGACACCTATATAATGAACATCTAAACCCTAGTGCCCTAACGTAGATCAACAAGAACAAGGAGAACAAACCTTTGGAATACAATTGAAGAGATTACATGTTTAGTACAACTTTGAATCAGAGCTAAGGCTATGTCGATTATCAAAAAACAATCTTGCAATCATTGTTGAATAATTTTGGTATTGAGGCTTAGTAAATCGATCTGCATGTTAATATTTATTCTCACACAGTATTTCATATAAACTGATTTGCTTGTTAATATATATCTTTCAAAGAACTTTTTATCTCAAAATTTGTTATTGAATATAAGCTGAGTGATTGATCTTGAGTATACTTGCTTATCGATTATTTAGATAAGATCACTACTTAAGAAAGGTTTTTGTCATTGGTTAAACAATTTTGATTCAAGTGTGTATTCGGGCTCTAAATTTTAGATATCTTAAAACCACTTGATTAAATATCGTTAGTGTTTATAACTATATATTTTATTAAGGGATATTTTCTGGAAAACTTTATATTCTGTTTTTTATTTTTTAAATCACATTAAATATATTTGCATATTACAAAGATCGTATTGTGGTTGAATATTTGAAAGAAAGCTTTCTAATTTTGATGAATATAATATTCAAGACAAAGCTTTTGATAAGTTCACATTTGATATTCGTACATTTTTGCAAAGAGAACTAGAACCCTAATTTTCTCCAAAGCTTTTACATAAATCATTACTTAGGAGATTTGATAAAAGGGAAATTGGTTGAAGCATTTCATTCATATAACGATTGTATCGTTTCATACATACTGATCTTCAAGTTTCATCATATGTATATGTGATAGATTTTGATTGTACTCACTACCTTTGTTAAAAGCGAATCTTGAGTTATTTTGTAGATTTGACATTATATTGTAATCACGATTCATATTGTGAACTGGGTAAGGAGGAAGTTGTGCCTTTTGTAAGCAGCGGATGTATGGGAAGCTCTGACCCAGTTAAAGGAGTAGGGATATAGTGGAATCCTTGAGTGGGTTGCTCAAGGCAAGGATGTAGGCTAAGTTGGCTGAACCCTTGTAAAATCGCATTTGCTTTCTCTCTTCCCTTATCTTTTTATTTTCTGCATCGCATTTCAATATATATCTTGCATGTGTATGTTGAATAACTCCACATACACTTAATTGGGTAAAAAAAATTCATTGATAAAATAAATTTAAATCAGCCTCTACTCTTGCATTTAATTTGTTAAACTTAAAAATTGAGATCATGTGGTACTTAATCTGAAAGAATTTAAAAATACCCAATTCACCCCCCTCTTTGGATTACACCTAAATTAATAGCGAGTATAGTCGAACCTTGTAAAACTCGCGTCTCACTCTTTTCCCTACTCTCATTTAATTTTCTGTTCATATAAACTGCATGGTTGGATTTTAATTTTCTGATCATAATAAGTACGTGGATTGGATATTAAATAAACTGAAGATTAATTTAACTTTGGGATTGTGAAAACCGAAAAGGGAGTACGTTGGTTGATCAATAAAAATTGCGGAAACCAAAAAGGAGTACATTGATTGGTTAACACCCAAGACTTATTAATTAAATGTTTATTTAAATTCTGAGTTTTTGGAAGAGTGTTGAAAATTTGCATTGTGTTTCATATTGAGAAATCAAGTTCACTAATGCAGGGATTTTATCAGCTACATACTTAAACTCTACTTTGAGTTACTCAAGTGCTGAATCTTTGAAACATTGCTGAATTCATTCTATATTATGAGTTGTGTTTTGGTTATCTTGGTTGGAGTGAATTAAATTTCTAAAAGGATATTCAAATTGATATATTCATTCATAAAGGTTTATAACTAAATAAATTTTCGTTGAACTTGTGATTGAAAATCAATTTTGTATGTGTGGTTGCTGAATTTAAAACAAGTTTAGAAAGAATCAATTAATGAAGGAATAAAAAAATTTTAAAAACCCAATTCACCCCCCTCTTGGGAATACACCTTCCTTTTCAATTTGTTTCAAGGTGGGGTTATAGAAAATCTTAACTAGAAGCTATATAAAGATCTCTATGGCACACCTAGGTGTATCCCTTTTTGCTGAGGGTCAATCCTCAACTAGACCTCCTATTTTCTGTGGTGTAAGTTATACTTTTTAGAAACAAAAAATGAGAATCTATATACAAACCATGGATTGGAAGGCATTGAAAGTTGTCACACATGGTGACCACATCCCCACTAAATTAGTTGATGGCAAAGAAGTACCCAAAGAAGAAAAAGACATGATCAATAATGACTTTAAGTTGCTGCAAGTTAATTCAAGTTCCATGAATGCATTGTATTGTGCCTTAGATGTAAATGAGTTTAATAGGGTCATGGCGTGTAAGTCAACCAAAGAAATTTGGGATAAGTTACAGGTAACCTAGATGTTAGAGATAGTATAATCGATATGCTCACAAGCGAGTATGAGGCCTTTAGGATGAACCCAGATGAAACTATCACTAGCATGTATACTAGGTTTCCTCACATAATAAATTCCTTAAATGCTTTAAGGAAAAATTACTCAAAATATGAAATGATTTGAAAAATCCTTAGAGGACTTCCTCCGATATGGGAACCTAAGGCCATAACAGTTACCGAAGGAAGACACCTGAAAAATACCTTCCTTGATGAGTTAATTGGATCCCTTCTCATATATAAGATGGCGATAAATGAAAGAAATTTTGAGAATAATAATAAAAATAAGGAATCAATACCCTTTAAGGCTACCAAAGAAAGCTCTAGTAATGAAGATAAAAATAATGAATTAAATGATGAAAAACAAGCCTTCTGTTGGCAAAACATGGCTTTCGAATCTTGTTTTGATGATAACAAATAAAGGTTAATTTAAAAAGTTGTTGTCTAAGTGATGATATTTCAGGAAACCTTGTATGACAAAGGTCAAAAGGATCAAAGAAATGAAAGTTCAAGATCACAAGTACCATAAAGCCATACTCCATCAACATAGTGATCAAAAGAAAGCTCAAAAGGACCAAGATGTTCAAAACATGGGAAGTTTAAAGAATATTGAAGCTTAAGTCTAAGAGGATTCAAAGCAAAGATATATGAAGACTTGAAGCTTAGAGAGTTTTTAAGTCTTTATGATGACTTATGTGGGTGCTTCATTATAAATATCATTTTGAAATGCTTTGAAACTCATTAAGGGTTGATATGTACTTAGAGACCTTATTTTGAAAACCCTAGAAAAAGCTTTTTAAAGTAACAAAGCAAGATGGCTAAGATTTTTTGAAGCTAAACTGACAAAAAATAGATTTATAACTATTCAGATGACTGAACTTTAGACCTCAGGTGCCTAAAGATTTTTCTAAACAAACTTTGAATAGGCAGTGTAGGTCCAAGCGCCTGACCCCTAAAACCACAGGCGCTTGACCCTATTTCAAGTTGAAAAATTACATTGTACGTAGAGGCTTAGGCGACTTGTTGGCTTTACAAGGCTTAACATCCTGTTTTGATGCTAACAAACAAGTGGAACTTAACATATTTGGCTGAGAAATGATATTCCAAGATTTAAGAATGAGAATACAAAGTAAAATGATCACAAAGATAAGTCAAAGAATGGATGCAAAGATGATATCTATTAAAGCTTGAAGATTATGAGAGTGTGGATGTTAAAGAGAAATTTAAAGTTTGAAGACAAGAGAGCCAAAGAAAAGCAAAGCAAAAGAGTCAAAGAAAAACAAAGCGAGAGAGCTCAAAAGACAAGCATGAAGACTCAAGTGCCAAGAATGTCCAAAGTCCTAGAAATCTTTATGTAAGTGCTTCATATTTTAAATATCTTTTGAAATATTTTTTAAGCTTTATCGGATACAAAGACTTAGATACCAGTTCTTGAAAAACCCTTGAAAATGTTTTTGAAAAATTATATTTGAGCCTTTTAAATAACTATAGTTTAAAAATGAAAAATGAAAGTTTTTTTTTTCTTTTAAAAATGAAATTGGTTAGCCAACTGATCAAAACACACTATGATTGGCCAAATGACTAACAAAACAACAAGAATGAATAAACCTACTCAGCCGACTGATAGTTTGAACTAAAATGAGTCAGCTAATTGACAAACCTGGTCTGTCCAGCCGACTGACTATTTTGAACGTGGTTGAGTCAGCCGACTGACATTTTACAGAATTTAATTTTTGGAAAACAGAAAGACCTCAGTCACCTATATAGCCGACTGACTCTAAGAAATGAACTACCCAGTTGCCTATCCAACCGGCTAACTCCACGGGATTTGAATTTTTAAACTTCAACGGGAAAATTCTAAAAATTAGTTTTTCAAATATGAACATTATAAAAACTTGGTGGATACTCCAAGTAACTTAGGGAATAAGGAAACTAATCCTAAAAAGTCTATAAATACTTTCTTAAACCCAAGAAATTAATAACCAAGGCAATCACACAACATTCTTGTATTCAAACTCTTAATTTCTCTCAAAGTTCTCTATTGCTCACACTCCATCTGGGAGATGTATTTTGAATTGCAGCTGAATCACAAGCTTACGGTTCTAATACTAAGTTTTCTCAATCACTAAAGAGTGTTCTTGTACGCAGTGTTTGTTTCATATTTCTTGTAGTTCTTAGACGATTCAAGGTGTTTGAATCGTTGACCAAGCGTGGGGTATCGCTTGGAGAGGTGTAGCTCTGGCCTATTGAAAGAGTGACTGAATGAGGGGTATCACTTAGAGAGGCGGGCTCTAGCCTACTGAAGGAGTGTGTGACGGTCTTGTTTTGCCCAAAAAGGAATTGGTTTAGTGAATCCTGTGGTGGTTTGCCTAAGGCAAGGACGTTGACTGGAGATAAGCCGAACCTCGTAAAAACCCAATGTCACTCTCTTTCCCTTAGTTTCTTTATTTTTAGCATATATAAATTGCGTGGATGATTTAATTTCTTAATCATATATACTACGAAATTAAGTAAACTTAAGTTTAATTTTGATTTGAGATTGCGAAAACCAAAAGGGAGTACATTGGTTGATCAAAACTTTGCAGAAACGTCAAAAGAAGTACGTTGATTGATTGGTTAACACCCAAAGAGAAATTAATCAAAAGTTTATTTAAATTTTGAGTTGTTGGGAATTTGAGTTGTGGTTTGCATTGAAGAATCAATTTCTTTCTCTACAGGGCTTGCAGAAACTTTCATATACACAGGGCTGTTAATAAAAGCGAATGCTAAATATTGAATTTTGTGTGTTGAACACTTTGGTTGATTGATTGGTTGAATGTTTAAGTTTTGATTTACTTGAGTTGTGTTGTGATTAGTTGTGGACTGAATAAAAAACTAAGAATTGGTTATGTGATTGTTAAATCAACAAGAGGTTAAGAATCTTAAAAAGAATTAAAAGAAAACTTTAAAACCCAATTCACCCTCTCCCCTCTTAGGACTACACCTTAGTTTTCAATTGGTATCAGAGCGGGGTTATAACAAATCCTAACAAGTAGTTATATAAATATCTAGATGGCACACTTATGTGTAGTTCCCTTTGGAGAGGGACAATCCTCAACTAGGCCTCCTATCTTTTATGGTTTAAACTACATATTTTGGAAATAACACATGAGAATCTATCTACAAACCATGGATTGGAAAGCTTGGAAGGTTGTCACACATGGTGACTTAATTTCTACTAAAATCTTAGATGGCAAGGAAAAACCCAAAGAAGAAAAAGAATGGACCGACAATGACCATAGGATGTTACAAGTAAATTCAAGTGCTATGAATGCATTGTATTGTGCCCTTGATATGAATGAATTTAATAGAGTCATGGCTTGTAAATCAACAAAAGAAATTTGGGATAAATTAGAAGTTACCTATGAAGGTACTATTGATGTAAGGGACAATCGAATCGATATGCTCACTAGCGTGTATGAAGCTTTTATAATGAAAACAGATGAATCAATCGCTAGCATGTACACTAGGTTCACCCATATAATAAACCCTCTAAATGCATTGGGAAAAACATACACCACTTATGAAATGATTAGAAAAATTCTTAGAGGGCTGCCACCTATATAGGAACCAAAAGCCTCTACAATAAGCGAAGGAAGAAATTTGAAAAACACCTCCTTAGATGAACATAGGTTCTCTCCTCACATATGAAATGGCAATGAATTAAAGAAGTGGAAAAACTAAAGCCTGAGAATCCATAACCTTCAAAGTTTTAAAAGAAAACTCTAGTAGTGAAGATGAAGAAGATGAACTAGCCTTCATATCTAAGAAACTTGCAAGAATACTAAGAAGGAAAAATAAATTCAAAAAAATAATCCAAAATTTTGGATCAAATGAAGAAGAAACAATACAAAGAAGTCAAAGAATAAAATCCCCACATGTTAATTGCAAGAAAGATGGACACATAAAACCAGAATGTCGACTACTTAAGAAGGATTCTAAAAAGAAAAATAAAAAGGTAATGAAAGCCACTACTTGGGACAATATGAGTACAAGTAGTTCCGATAATGAATCAAGTGACCAAGACGTTGCTTGCTATATGGCTTGGGATGATGAGGAAAGCTCCTCATCCAAATCCTTAAATAGTTCTTGTGATGATTCAACAGAAGAATTCAATAATGATAGCATGCCTTCTTATGAAGAACTTCAAAGTGATTTATTCAAGGTGCATAAGATGTTAGTTAATGTGACTAAACGATACACGTCATTGAAAAACAAGAATGAAGGAGTTATAAAAGAGTTACAAGCTAAAAATTTTGCTAAAAAAGAAAAAGATTTGAAAATCAAGAGATTAGAAAGCAAGAATGAAAAGTTGATGAAAGAATTAGAAGACTTAAGATCCCAATCCTATATTTCTAAATTAGAGAATAAAATTAGCAAAATATCTCAAAATCAAGAAAAGGGCAAAAATATACAAAATTCATAAATTTATGATCTTAAGAAAGAAATTGAGGATCAAACAAAAATTATTTAGAATTTCATTAAAGAAAAAGAAATTTTTGATAAAATGATTGATTCACAAAGAATGTCTCTAAATAAAGAAGGCATAGGATTCAATGGAATTGAAAATACAAAGAAAAAGAGTCTTTACATGGGATACTTTACAAAAGAATCTAAAAATTATGCTAGCACATCTTCAAATGTTTACACTCACACCATATGCTACCTATGTATAAAGAAGGGACATATAAAGTTTGAATGTCCATTTAAAAGGAAAGGTGTGAAAACAAAATAAGTTTTGAGAATTAAAGAACCATCACTTTCTTAACAATCTGGACCCAAGAAAGTGTGGGAACCAAGATGAAATACTATGACTAAATCCTTCAACTTCAATTGATATCAAATCTATGAAAAATCATACAAGGATATTGAACAAAATTGAAATAGAGAATAAGGATGAAATTATTCAAGCTTATTAATGCTTATTGAAGCTAATGAAAATTGTTGGTCTCAAATCAATGAATGAATCATATAAGGCTTAAATTAGAAAGCATTAAGATATATGAAGTTTGGGTGTTCATATGAAATCAAAAGAAAAGAATATCTGAAGCAAATTAAGATTATTATTTTAAAAAAGAGAGCTTGGCAGAAAAATGGTGAAACTTTAAAAGAAAATAAAGGTCAGCCGACTGACCATAAGATCAGCCAACTGACTAAACAAACGCCTTAAGGAGAAAAGGATAGGTCACCCGACTGACCATAAGCTCAGACGACTGACTAAAGGTAAAATTGTAAAACAAGTTTAATGTGAAACATATTTGAGAATAAAAAATACTTGATCAATATAAGAACAATCTAAGAAAAAGTGTTGTACAATGCACATGATAATGATATACTCCATGCTTATATGATATGCAATATGCTACATGTGTATATTATGAAATTGGTATCTTGAAAGACAATGAAAATATTGATGGTTTATGGCTCTTTATAAATTGAAAATCTGAGCATGAAGTAATTAAGCATCATTAAGAAGCATAAATTTTGATATGATATTGATATATGAATGTATTCTTGACCATGCACGCTAATAATGGATCACATGGATAAATTGAGAAATTTGCATCTCAATAATTTAGTATTCACAAGCATTGGTATCTATAAAGTATATTGGTATTCATGAATATATAAATTGATATTTGAGCATGACAAGCATAATTATATTCATGAGCATGACATGATATTGGTATTTGATATTAGTATCCATAAGCATATACACGAAATGAATCAAAAGTTTGAAACATGGATGATAAATTTAGAAAGCATAATTGGTATCTAATATGAATGTATTAAATTCAGGGTGTGTCAAATGACTTATTGCTTGTACTATGTTTTGGTTCTCCCTAATTTTAAATTGGTATCATATGGAATTTTCAAATTGGTATTATGTAATTTTTTAATTAATATCATGATTTTTTTTAATTGGTATCATGAATTAATGAAATGGTTAATTAGTATTATTCTTTAATGTTTCAATTGGTATCACAAATTCAAAAGTTCAATAGGTATCAAAAATTAATGAAATTTTCAAAGAAGGGTAATGTTGTTAGTAAAGATATTACAACACATAATGAATTACAAGTATGAAATTTTAAATTGGTATCATGACTATTTGACTATTGAAGCACACTACACATGCCATATTGAAAAATAATGAATTGTGTACAAAATATGATTTTATTTGAACTTAATCATTTTTGATATCTTACTCTTTTTAATTGATGTCAAAAGAAGGAGACGTTTTGAGCAAAAATTGAACATAGTATTAAAAACATGATATATGTATAAAAAGAGAAGAAGTATTTGGTATTGAATGATCTTGTACTTGAATGATGTGATGAGCATGATATTGTATGATATTGAAATTGGTATTGATATTGATCTTGAAATTACAAATATTGTTAAGATGATGCTTATTGTAAGTGGGAGTTTTTTAAGACTTACTCATATTTTTGCTCCATATTTTTCGTCATTAAAAATGAGGAGATTGTTGGTCTTACAAGGCCTAATATCCTATTTTGATGCTAACAAACAAGTGGAACTTAATATATTTGGTTGAGAAATGATATTTCAGAATTTAAGAATGAGAATACAAAGTAAAATGATCACAAAGATGAGTCAAAGCATGGATGCAAAGATGATATCTATTAAAGCTTGAAGATCATGAGAGTGTGGATGTTAAAGAGAAGCTTAAAGCTTGAAGACAAGAGAGCCAGAGAAAAGAAAATCAAGAGAGTAGAAAAAAACACAAAGCGAGAGAGCTCAAAAAATAAGCATGAAGACTCAAGCGCCAAAAATGTCCAAAGTCTTAGAAATCTTTATCTAAGTGCTTTATATTTTAAATATCTTTTGAAAAATTTTTGAAGCTCTTTAGGATACAAAGACTTAGAGACCAGTTCTTGAAAAACCCTTGAAAATGTTTTTGAAAAGTTATATTTGAGCCTTTCAAATAACTAGAGTTTACAAATAAAAAAAATGAAAGTTTTTTTTTTTTTAGAAAATGAAATTGGTCAACCGACTGACAAGAACACACTAAGATTGGCCAGCAGACTAACAAAAGAACAAGAATGAATAAACCTGCTCAGCTGACTAACAGTTTGAACTAAAATGAGTCAGCCAACTAACAAACCTATTCTGTCCAACCGACTGACTATTTTGAACGTGGTTGAGTTAGCCGACTAACATTTTACAGAATTTAATTTTTGGCAAACAGAAAGGCCTTGGACGCCTGTCCAGCCAACTGACTCTGAGAAATGAACTGCCCAATTGCATGTCCAGCCGATTGACTCCACGGGATTTGAATTTTTAAACTTCAATGGGAAAATTCTAAAAATGAGTTTTTTAAATATAATTGTTAATAAAAACTTGGTGGACACTCCAAGTAACTTAGGGAACAAGGAAACTAATCCTAAAAATTCTATAAATGTAACATTTCAAAAATAATTATTATAGGAGGATGTAGTGGGTCCTAAAAATTTAAAAATAAAAATAAATAAATAAATAAATAATAAAATAGATTAAATAAATAAATAAATAAAATAATTAATTAAATTAATTAAAATAAATAAATATTTATAATTAATTATATAATATAATATAATAATATATAAATATAATATAATATGTTAATTTATAATAATATAATAGAATATATTATATAAGTATATATAACATCTCCTGAAGCTGAGAAGCTTCAGGAGACATTTCAAATTTTAGATAGAGACGCCCCATCTCTCACGCTCCCTCTCGTTCCCTTTGCCCCTCTCTCTCTCCCACTCTCTTTAAATTTTAGGCTGATTTTTGTCCAACCGAAAATCAAAAAATATCATTGGACTCCATTTTCCGCCATCGACATTTCCACCGGAGCAGATTTGTCATAGGAGTAGCATATGCATATCTCCAGGGGTAAGCTCAATTCTTACTTTTACCTCAATTTCTCGTAAATCTTAAGCCTAATTGATGATCAAACACTACCACGAGAATTTACGGATGATTCTCTACAAGTCTAGCGGAGCGGATTTCTCGTGGGGTCGTCATAGACATAACCTCAAAATTAGGCAAAGGAAGTTATTAAAAGGCTAATTATTATTTAATTATTGTAGATTTGGAAATGTTAAATATTGGGCATTCCGTGGTTGAATTAGGGTTATTGAATTCAAGGCTCGGGTAAGCGTCGCAGGTGTAATTTCAAGACCTTGCAGGCATAGTTCAGGAAAATAAGGTAAGTTAATTATTTTGGAGTTTAACAATTTATTTGGGTTATTGGGAGACTAGGAAATGTTTTATGGAAATTATGTTGGAATTCTGTTGAATGTTTTGGGGAAATGGAAATTGTAGGTTTTTGTGCTAGAAATGCCACGAGCTCAGGATTGAACTGTATGGGCATCTTAGTAAGACAGGTAAGGGTCATAAATTATAGTAGGATTTTCGTGAAATATTGGTTGATTTAGTTGTGAAAATGATTATTATAATTTCCTGAATTATTATTATTATTATTATTATTATTATTATTATTATTATTATTATTATTATTATCAAGATATGTTTGATAAATGAGATACAGTGTGGCATATGATTTTTGAAAAATGATGAAATGAATATTGTGGCCTATGACTTGAAATGTGGTAAAATTGGAAAAATTGATATGATAATTAATATCCTTGGAAAATGGTTGAAACTAGAAATATTAACGTAATTTTCTAAAAAATAATGGAAAGGGGATAAATGGATGTTAAAAGGATTTTATGGAAACAAAGAAAGCATGATATGTTAGTATATGTATATATAGAGATATGTGAAATATGGGAATGATTTTATAAAATGAAGAAAATATTGAATATTGATATATGTCTGCTGGAATTGACGAATTATGTGAAATGGAATATATTTTCTTACGTATGTATATATTGTTATGAGATGAAATAGGATGTGAAATGCTGGGAATACTGAAATGTGGAAATTGACAAATGAATACTAACTTGTGAATAATGAATGTGAATATTGGAATTGTAAACATTGCAATGTAACAACTGCAATGTACGTATATATAGGGAAGTGGAAAATGATAATATGAGAAAGTGAAATGGTGAAAAGGAAAAAAACCGTGATGGATGGATATGTAAATCCCAGTGATGGGTTATGATATCGAGCACGGTACCGATGCTAGTGAATGAAAAGTGCAACCACACGAACTCACAGAGCATGTGGCGTGGCAGTGCGAGTAGGCCAGAGTAGGGTCGTATATTGCTCCTTGGATTCTGGACCAGGGTATGAGGCAGGCAATTCGTTACTACAGACATGCTTATGGTGTTATTTGATCTAACCGGGTCAGCCAACCGCAGTTAGATCCAGTCTTCAGGCCGCACAACCCAAATCATGGGGGGAAGCATGGCGTGGAGAAAAATCCTTAGGGCAGCCATGGGTTACAGACACGGCATGGTACAAGGTACTGAGGATACCCATGGGATGGATAGTGAAAGGAAAGTGGCCATGAGTTACAGTCATGGCATGGTTCAAGGTATTGAGGATACTCCTAGGCCTACTAAAAGAAACATGGAAAATAAAGGGAAAAAAAGAAAAAAAAATATAAAGAATAAGGAAATGGGAAATGAATGAATTTGAAAATATGGATAAAGATTATAAAAGCTATGTTTAATATCTATATGATTATATGTATATACCATTATTTTCTAAGATGATTAAAAGTTTGAAAGAGCTTTTATTTAATATTACAACTACGCTCATATTGTCACACACTGTTAATAATTTATTCCATCTTACTAAGGTGTGTCTCACTCAAGTATTAAACTTTTCAAGGAACTGGGATCGAGCTGGTGATAGAGCTCCCAGATAGAGTGGAGTTGGGACCCTGATATACAAGGTGAGTGTGTTAGATGGGATTAAATAACTTTTTAGGGTTTTTATTTTTGGGAATGTACTTTGGATATGTGTATGGATTTGGGTGAAATATACTCTGGTATGTGTATTTGATAAGGCATGTTTATATATGATGAATTCCATTGCTAGGTAATTTATTTATGTTATGACCTGGTATACTCAGTACCCAATGTGGGTCGAGTTATATTCTTGGTATCAAAACTGATGACGTGGCCGATTGGCATGGATAAAAGTTAAATTTTGAAAAAAAATTTATGGAAATCGAGACGTCACAGTTTGGTATCAGAGTCTAGGTTGGCTAGGTTCTGTAGACTCTAGTAAACAATGGAATACAATACCAAAGTATAGGAATGTATGTTAAGGAAATAGGAAAAAGATAGAATGAGAAATGAGTACAATATTGTTGGAGGATGTGGTTGGGAATTTAGAATTCTATTTTGCAACCTGGAGGCAGGAGTTCTGTGATTGTTTTTGTTTTTTTTCATGGGGTGATGATTTTAGGAAAACCATGAACACTATCACTAGTTCTTGTTTCTGAGTGGTAGGATTGAATCTTAAATGGAATTTGAGGGTGATGAGATAGATGATTTTAGAAGGACGACGTATGAGTTATAGATTAATATATATATTAATTGTGAGAATGGTGATAGAATTTTGAGACTGGTTGTTTTCTTTTAAGGATAGTCCTTGGGGGTAATGACACAAATACTAGGGGTGATGGAGTAGGACCTTGTAGTATGGAGGGTAGATATTCTGATGCAGTATTGTGTAGCGTCACCTAGCAGATTATGGCTGAGATTCCTTGAAGCTATGGGTAGAGTAGCTGCACGATTGAGCAGTTAACACAAATGAGGTCCCCGTCATTTTCTAGAGGAAAGGACCCTCTAGCAGCCGAGAACTGGGTCTGAGACATTGAGGATATGTTGGCAGTGCTTCCATGTATAGATGAACAGAAAGTATTGTTTGTGACTTTAAAATTGACTGAGGAAGCAAAGGGCTGGGGTGATCAACGAGGTTGATTGAGGAATAGAGATCAGACCCTATTCTGGTGATATGAAGTCGATTCAGGGATTTGTTCTTCGATCGATACTTCCCCGCCATTTTCAGGAGAGCTATGGCGGCAAAGTTCCTACACCTGACACAGGGGCAGATGACGATGCAACAGTATGTAACCAAGTTTATTGAGCTGTCCCGGTTTGCCCCACATCTAGCATCGAATAAGGAGAAGATGGCAAGGAAATTTGAGGAAGGCTTGAGCTAGAATCTATTTGAGCAGTTTATCGGCTTCAGGGCTTAGACATTTGTAGAGGTGGTTGACAGAGCTGCAATGATAGAGAGTGGCACGTAGACGGGTGCTATAGCGCAGAGTTAGGGGAAGAGGCCAGTACCTTCAGGATTTTAGGTCAGATCCAGTAGAGGGCCTTAAAGGAGATATGACAGTAGAGGGGGATAGAGACCAGGAGGAGGAGATCGAGCAGGACAGGGCAGACAGATGCCCCCTCCTTGCCCTACATGTTACAAAAGACATTTGGAAGAGTGTTGGCTCAGGGAGACAGTTTTTTATCAGCGCTATCAGACAGGGCATATAGCGAGAGATTGCCAAGCACCGCATGCGATAGCATTTGCTCTGAGGCCATATAGAGGAGGTCACCAGGAACCTCATGGTGGACATCAGAGGAATGCCATTCTAACACAAGTTTATGCATTGACACTCGGAGATGCGGAGGTAGCCGGAGACATCGTGACAGGTAGTGTCTCAATATTGTCATTTAAAGCTATTATATTGTTTAATTCAGGGAAGACCCACTCTTTTATTGCTCGAGAATTTGTGAAATTGTGTGGGTTTGAAACTCAGCAGTTGGGAGTTAGTTTATCAGTAGCTACGCCGACAGGGGTGGTAGGGATTTTTCAAAGAGTAATTCAGAACTGCCTCATGATAATTCAAGGGAGGTATCTGTCAGCTGATCTAGTAGTGTTGGAGTTGCATGGATTTGAAGTAATTCTAGGAATGGACTGGCTAGTTGCTCACTATGCCAGCATCGATTGTCATCAAAGGGGAGTGGTGTTTAGACCTCCCAGGGAGTAAGAATATAGATTTGTGGGGTCACGTGTGCGTGCTCCACCACAGTTTCTATCTGCCATCCAGGCGAGGAGGTTGCTTTTGAGTGGTTGCCTAGGATATGTGGCCTATATAAAGGAGATGCCAAAGGAAGAATTGAAACAGGCTAATATCCAGATGGTTAGAGAATTTTCATAGGTTTTTCTAGATGAGTTACTTGGTTTACTGCCAGATCGGGAGATATAATTTGCAACTGATCTACTTCCAAGGATGACACCAATATCTAGAGCACCTTATAGAATGGATCCAACTGAATTGAAGGAGTTAAATGTTAAGTTGCAGAAGCTATTAGATAAAGGATTTATCAGGCCCAGTGTTGACCTTATTGGTCACGCCCGGTTTTGACAAATACTCATTGAATCTAATGAGCATTTGAGTTTTTGTGCAGGAATCAAGAATGATAAGATCAAGATGTGCACAAAAGCAAGAAAGGCTTGAAGACAATTTCATAACTCTTAATTGTAATAATGTTCAGTAAAATTGTCTGTAATAGTAATTAGGGTTCTTCGGTTTGTAATAAGCACACACATCACAAACATGATTTAATTTGCAAGCTCAAACCGAACCATAGAAAGACCTTAGGGTGAACCATCGGTCGACCTTCGGTCGATCGATACCGGAGTTTTCCGGTGTTTCGAAATGGGACCCAAGTGACCTTAGGACTCTCACTTTTGCACTTGTATGTAATAGGCACTTGAATAGGGTTTAAATGTTGAAAGAAGGGACCGAAATGCACATTTGGTGCACTTTCGGTCGACCGGCCAACTCAGTTCAATTTGGCCCCGTCGACCGAAACTGGTCCGGGTCAACTATTTGACCCAGGCCCGGTCGACCGAGCCCTTATAGGTCATTTGACCTCGGTCGACCGAACCACCTGGGAGTCAACATTTTGACCTCCCAGTCGACCGACCATATTTGTACTCCAACTGCCTGGTCGACCGAGGGGTCTTGGCAGGATTCCCAACGGTCTGGTAGACCGAGCCATACAGTTCAAAAAGGCCCCGGTCGACCGAACCTCGGAGTTTTTGAAAATCGCCCTTGCCCGGTCGACCGACCACTCAGTTCAAAATTCCCCTGGTCGACCGAGCCACTTGAGTCCTGGTCGACCGAACCACTTTTGGTCGACCGGACCTCTCGGGTTGTTCCCATTTTTACCGTGGATAATATTTTTCTAAACAGGGTTAAAATACCTTAAATGTCATTAAACTTTTCTAAAAATACCCTATAGGTCCCCAACGGTCATATTTCCTTCCATGGCTATATATATGGGTACATTTGCAAAGATTAAAAGAGGATTAGCCACTTTGATCAGGGAAAATTCTTTGAAAATCCAAAACCCTATAATACTCATTCTTAAGCCTCCTACACTCATACTTACCTTCTCATACAAATTAAACCCTTTGTAAGTTGATTGAGTGCTAGTCTAAGTAGGTTTGCTCTCCCATTCATATTTGATTGTTTTATTATCCTTGAGAGCTAAACCTTGAGTATTCTTAGGGGACTTTATTAATAAGTCTATCCTAAGAAAACTTTGATAGATCTTCTAAGATTTGCACCTCCATTGCAACATCTTAAGAAGATAGTATTTGTATTTTGGTTGCAAAACATTTTCAAATATCTACTGTGTTATTAATCTTGAAAATATTTGATGAGATATTTGATAGTGTGATAAAATCTTTGTTGCAATACTCGTTAACTCATATATCTTTTGCTGAATACAAAGATTGAATATCCTTTTGCAAACCAAACTTATACGTTGCTAGAGCTTCATATACATATGTGTATTGAGAAAACTTGTTGATTGAAATATATGAAGTCTGGATGATATCTTTGTTTGAGCACTTAGATTGAATATCTTGTGATACAAAGATCATTTAGGTTTGCACTCTCACGCACTCATTACAACGATAGTAAATCTATTTGAGAGTTGACATCTTAGACCACACTGAGCTTACAAATTATTTCATATTTGTGGTGTATATTATTGCGCGAATTTGGGTACATATCTGCTTTACTTGAAAGCACAATCACTGTACCATTTCAGTATAATACACATTGGTTGTATTTCCAGGCACGGGTCTGAAGAGGGAGACTAGCCCTGGAATAGTCCCGGATTGGCTTAGACCCGGTTAGGAAAGCTAGGTGCGTCGTCCTGTTAAGGCGTGTAGGTTGAGGTCAGCCCCGCTAATTGACCTGGTTAAGGTTGAGGTCAGCCCTGTGTTAATTTGACCTGGTTGTAAACGGTGCCGCTCCACCCTTAAGTGAGCTCTTAGTGGAATCCTCTAGCTTGCGAGCTTGAGGCGGGGACGTAGGCACGGTTGGCCGAACCCCGATAACATATCGTGTGTTCATTTATATTTCCGCACTTTATATTAGCCGCACATGTATGTTATGGGTGAATGATGCGTATGACTTAAATTTCACATTATACTTATCTACGCATTTGGAAATTGAATAGGCAGACCCTAGGTTGTGTATATACTGCTGTTTATCCGGCATAACCTAGGTGATAAATTTTAAAATTCCAATTCACCCCCCCTCTTGGCAATACACCAATTCTAACACCCAGTGTGTCGCCTTGGGGAGTACTGGTGTTATTTGTAAAGAAGAAGGATGTGACCATGAAGATGTGTATTAATTACCGAGAGATAAATAAAGTGATGATAAAGAATAAATATCTTCTTCCCAGAATTGATGATTTATTTTATCAGCCCCAAGGGACTCAATTTTATTCTAAAATTGACCTCTGATCAGGTTATCACCAAATGAACATTAAAGTGGAGAATATATCGAAGACAACTTTTAGGATAAGGTATGGGCACTATGAGTTTCTCGTGATGCCATTTGGTTTGGCTAATGCCATGGCAACATTTATGGATATGACGAATCAGGTGTTCTATTAGTATTTAGACCAGAGTATGGTAGTTTTTAAAGATGATATACTGATCTATTCGAGGAGCTTTGAGGAACACGAGCATCTTTTGAAACTGGTGTTGCAGATATTGAAAGAAAGAAAGTTGTATGTGAAATTCAAGAAATGTGAATTTTGGCTAATTCAGATTACTTTTCTAGGGCATGTGGCCTCTGGGGATGGCATATCCGTTGATCTAAGTAAGATAAAACCAGTGGTGGATTGGGCAAGGCCGAGGAATGTCCAGGAGATTTGGAGTTTTCTAGGTCTGGCGGGGTATTATCGGCATTTTGTAGATGGTTTTTCTAGACTCTGAGGCCCTTGACATGACTCGCGAGGAAGAATGTGAGATTTGAATGGTCTGATGAATGTGAGCAGAGCTTCCAAAAGTTGAAGCAGCAGTTGATTACTACTCAAGTATTCGCCATTTCATTAGGAGAGGAGGGGTTTGTAATATATAGTGATGCGTCCCAGAGGGGACTTGGGTTCGTGTTGATGTAGCATGGAAGAGTTGTTTCTTATGCATCTAGGCATCTTAAAGAATATGAGAAGAACTATCTCATGCATGATCTAGAATTGGCGGCGGTAGTCCACCCACTGAAGATATGGAGGCATTATTTGTACGGGGCTAGGTGTGAGATATTTATCAACCAAAAAAGCCTGAAGTATTTCTTTACACATAAATATTTGAATGTGAGGTAGAGAAGGTGCTTGGAGTTGATCAAGGATTATGATTGCGTCATCAGCTACTGTCTAGGGGAGGTAAAGTGGTGGTTGATGCTTTGAGACGGAAGTTAATGAATTCATTAGTAGGTGCAGTGGAAATACAGCACCCAATCTAGATGGATCTAGAGAGGCTTGATGTAGAGTTGGTGGAGGGTGACCATCAAGCATTTATCGCCAATCTGATTTTACAACTAACTTTACAAGACAAAATTAAAGCAACCCAAAAAGAGGATGCGGAATTAGTTAAGCTTATGGAAAAAGTATGAGATGATCAAAAGACAGATTTCAATATTTCCAATGACAGAGCATTGAGGTTTTGTACCATATTGTGTGTACCTGCCGATCTTGAGATTAAGAAGGTTATTCTGGAAGAAGCTCATAGATCTCTATATATTGTTCGTCCGGGTAGTACTAAGATGTACAAGGATTTTCGGGTGTAGACACCCTATTTTTGCCCTAGCCAAATAGAACACGGGGTTCCCCCTTTTTATTTTCATTATTATTATTATTACCTTATTATTATTATTATTATTATTATTATTATTATTATTATTATTATTATTATTTTCCTATATTATTATTACTTTACTATTATTTTGCTAGTATTTTTATTATCATTATTATTATTATTTTTCATTTTTGTTATTATTACTAGTACTTTTATTATCCTTATTTTATTTACTTTACTATAATTATTTTTTCATTTATTTTATTGCTTTTGATATATTATTATTATTATTATTATTATTATTAGCTTTAGTATCTTATTTTGGCTATTATTATTTTTATTATTTTTGGTAATGTTATCATTATTATTATTATTATTATTATTATTATTATTATTATTATTATTATTATTATTTATTACTTTTAATATTAGTATTATTACTTTATTTTTAT
The DNA here is from genome assembly GCF_029873635.1 of Malania oleifera. Classification (NCBI taxonomy): domain Eukaryota; kingdom Viridiplantae; phylum Streptophyta; class Magnoliopsida; order Santalales; family Ximeniaceae; genus Malania; species Malania oleifera. Next base: position 61,255,461 of record NC_080424.1, read on the forward strand.
TAATATTATTATTATTATTTTATCGATAGTATCTTCATTTTTATTTTTTTACTATAATTATTTATTATTATTTACTATTAGTAGTATTATTATTATTATTATTATCTTATGGATACATATATTATTATGATAATTATTATTATTATTATTATTATTTCCTTTTTCATTATTACCATAAGAATAAAAGCATAAAAAAAGAGAAAAAGAAAAATAAAATCAAAAAAGGAAATTCTTTCTAGGGTTTTCAAAAAAAAAATAAAAAAAAAATTCATTTATAAGAGGAGAGGCCAACACATAGCGGGGGGGCACGGCCAAGGAAACCAAAAAGAAAAAAACCTAGCCAGCAGCTCTCTCACGCACAGCCGCCACTCCTCTCCGTTATGTGCCTCCTTCTCCATCTTCTTCTTCTTACCCACAGCGCCTCCCAACCACAGCACCTCCCTCATTCTCCCATCGCCCTCACGCTTCTCTCCCTCACTCACGATCCAGCCGAGAGGCCATCATCACCACGGGCACCCCCGCTGCCAACCTCCATCTCCGACCACCCTCCCACTCGACGGCCAGCACCACAGTCCCCTACTCCTATCTCACGACCATTCCTTGCTCACCACAGCTCCCGTCACCGCCTGCTCCACCCACGTCCAGCCCGTGCCCAGCAACCTCCTCGTACGCCGTTACCATCTCAAGCTCGCCGGCCACCATCACCGTCTGCAGTGCTCCAGTCATCCATCCAAGCGGCCCCGCTACAATAGCCACACCCGAAGAATCCTCGGAGACCCTCTGCAACTCTCCACTCGCTGTCGCCACTGCAAGTACCGCCTCTGTCCAGCAACTCCTCGGCCAGCCCCTGTTCCAGCAACCGGCACCGTCAACAACGCCCTCCATCACTCGCCGTTTCTGTCATCATCGCCTCAACACCCACGAGCTCCGGCCACCCTCTTTCCGGTCACCCCTTACGACCGCCCAGCCGTGAGCCACCCTTGTGAGTCTCCCTGCTCTCTGCACACACTCACGCACACTGTTGTACACACAGCACACATAAATATACATATATATTACTGTTAGTGTTAATATGTATATATATATATTTTCTTTTATATTGTGCACATATATACATATATATATATATATATATTACTGTTAGTGTTAATAGGTATATATATATATATATATATTTTTTTTCCTTTATATTGATCATATTAAATATTATTATTCCCTGTATATGATTATTAGCAATATTATGGTATTATTTGTAAACAGTAATGTTATGATATTATTATTTAACAATATTATTATTATGTTAGTAATAATATTATATTGTTTGTATAGTACTAAAAGTAATAATGTTATTATTGGCATTGTTAATATTATTATTGGTTTGTATACTAGTATTGGTTATATCATTGTTAATTTATTAGTATAACTATTAGATGAATTGTGTTAGTGTAAATATTATATTATTTGTACATTATTGGTAGTATTAAGTACATTGTTTATGTATAAATATGAGCATATTTTTTATTATTGTTATATCATCGTTATTATAATTAGCATGTTATTAATATTTTTAGGATTCGATTGCCTTTATATAGATCGTTTATTAATTTTAGGGTTATGAGTGTTTCCATATTATTATCGCATTTTAACTTTAGGGTTTGTTATGTTTCCAAATTATTAGTACATATTTTTAGGATTTTTGATTTATTTCCATTTTATTGCATGTTGAATTTTTTTTTAGGGTTTGATTATTTCCATATCATTGTATATTTATTTTTAGATTTGTATAAATGCCATAATTTCGTCTTATTTGTTTCCATGTTTGTTTATATTTAACTTTTAGGGTTTGATTTATTGTCATGTTTCCTTTATTGTCAATATTAACAGGGTTTCATTAGAATTATGTTAAAATTTTGATTATTTATAGTTAGGGTTTTTGCATGTATTTGTTAAGATATATTATTATCATATTGTATAGTTAGTGAAAATATGATATATATATGTATTATTAGTCTAGTAGTATTATTATGGTATAGTATTTATATTTACGTGTTATGATGTATATATATATATATATATATTAAAGTGGTATTATAATATCATATTGGTATTTATGTGTTATTAATATTATGAGATATATACGTGTTATTATTATAGTAGTATTATTATTACAGGTAATATATTATCATTATAATATGTTAGGGATATTACTTTCACATATTTATGGAATTCTCAACTATACCCTATGTTTATATTTTGTATCGAGATATCTATTATTTCTAATATTTTGATATTATTTTAGTAAGTATTTTTGTGTGGGTATATCCCTATGATTTAAATGCGGGGGTTATGAGCCTTCGGGCTTCACGTACCTTAAGCTCTGAGGGAATATATGTATATATTTATTTATTTATTTTCTCTATGTATTTATAAATTCATAAAAAGGAGTAATTTAAAGAATTATTAGATTAACTAAGGGATAATTTCAAATTAATTAGGTATCGTTCGTAAGAACGGGTGCGTAGGGGGTGCTCGTACCTTCCCCTTACGTAATCGAACTCCCGACCCCAACTCTGGTAATGTAGACCGATTCTACCCCTAACGAGGTAGTAATCATGTGTTCTAACCGCACTAAAGGTTAGTGGCCACTCCGATAATCTTATTTTTAATTGAAAATTAAAATTGATTTTTATTTCGCCGCTCGGGGCACACGCGCTCCCGGGACGTCGCGACAGCTTGGCGACTCCGCTGGGGACTTTAGAGAGTCGAGCCATTAATTAATTAGAAATTATCCCATGTTCTAATTTAATAAATCTTTTAATTACTCTTTATTTTGTGAATATTGTAATTTGCAAGTAACTTTGATGAATTGTAGATATTTTACTTTCATAATTTGTAAATAACCTTAATTAATTAAAAATATTTTGTTTCCTAAGTTTTTGAATATTAATTGTGGATATTTTGTTTCCAAATATTTTGAATAAGCATATTAATTGTAGATATTTTGAATAAGCATATTAATTATAGATATTTTGTGTACTAATCGTAAATATTTCGTTTCCTTATTTTTTGTTTCCAAATTTTTTTTTTTGAATAAACATATTAATTGCATATATTGTGTTTCCTTATTTTTTGAATATATATATTAATTGTAGATATCTTGTGTCCATATTCTTAATAGCATGTGAATAAATGTGGGGATAGCAGGATTAGGTTAAAATTTGAATTCACACACTCTCACTAGCCCTCTACCCGGGCTTCACCCTTTAGGATTAGAAAGGAGCACAGTACTGTTAGCCCTCATGGGACAAGGTCCTTGGGGGCGCGCGAACCACTCCGCTCAGTTTGAACTTTGTCCAAGCCCATTGGGTGAGGATAGGGTTTAGGCTGGGAACCTTTGTATATAGGGATTAGAGCTTACCCACACATACTTGTATATAGTTTTCCTTAACTAGGATAGTGCCATGACAAACCCTGTATATACATACCTACCCTAGGTTGGGACATCCTTATCCCCATACCGTCTATTGTATATATGCTGTGAGATACCTTGTATTATAACATGTATGCTGCATCCATTTTAGACTTACATACTACTTAGCTAGTATTCTAAAAAAGCCCAATAATGAGACCATGGCCCATCCTTTCAAAAAAAAAAAAGGAAGCACTTGGCCCAAATATTTTAAAAATATGGGTCGGCCCAACCCTTTTCAAATAACTCGTGCCCAATTCTTTAAAAACAAATCTTGGCCCTGACCTTTTCTTAAGCAAAAACTCGGCCCATGCCTAAGTTTCAAAAAGGGGCAAACCCAGATTTCAAAAGAGGACTTCAACCCCATTGCCTAAAAATTTAGGCCAACATTTTTTCAAGTAATCCAAGCCCAATTCCTTTTCAACTAGGGCCTTAACCCATCATGAAATAGCTCGAAGCCCATATTTTAAAATACTTGAGGCCCAAGTGCACACTAAAGTCCCCAAGTACACATTGAATGAATCCAATGGGTTGACTAGCCTGGGTCAACCCTAACCTCAGAACATAATTTGACCCTTTATAGAATCTGAGGTACATGGACCATCATCAAGGAAATGAATGGGTAAGGGAGAAATTGAATTGAAATCGTGGCCCATCAATGGTCATGTTAATCTTGACCCGTTTCATTAGTGGGATTTTTCTAGAATTCTAGCTAAGTAGTAATTTAGGACATCATATTCATGCATTTCATTTCATACATAGTCATGCATGATAGGCTGCATGCACGTTTATATCTTTGTTTGTATATGTAAGTGCACTAGTTGCATTCATGCATAAACACCTATTGCATACCCTAATCATGCATCAAAACGCTTTCACTCATGCAGTACATAATTGTGCATTCATGGTTCTAAAAAAGGAAATTTTTTGGTTTTCAGTTCCTAATCAAAGAGGTGGTTTGAGTAATATAAAGCAATAATTGAGACCACCACGCATCAGTACAATACCAGGCGAAGAGCGAGAGAAATGAGTGAACAATTGGAAAATAGAGTCTTGGGTCTAGAACAAAGACAAGAAGAGATAAATGACAAGATAAGTAAGGTTCTAGAGTTACTAATGAACAAGGGAAAGGCAGTGCATGTTGATCCCGAAGTAGATGTGGACCCCGCTCATCCCCTAGGGTTCACCCCAGATCATGGACAAACATCAATTCCGCCACCTGGTGTCATGGGGGGTCCACCGCCAAATATGCCTCCTTTCATCCCTACTATGCCAGCACAGGGATTCCCAGTAGTAGGAACTCCTCCATTAGTACCTTCTGATATGAGGATCAACAAATCTGAGGCTGAGCATCGTTGTGACGTATTAGAAGAGCGCTTAAAAGCAATGGAAGGTTCTAATACTTTCGATTCAGTTAATCCAAATGACCTTTGCTTGGTGCCTAAAGTCACCCTGCCGCCAAAGTTCAAAATGCCGGACTTTGAAAAGTTTGACGGGACCCGGTGCCCTCGAACACATTTAGTGATGTACTGCCAAGCAATGGCTGCATACTTAGACAATGAAAAACTAATGATGCATTGCTTTCAAAGCAGTTTGACCAGGTCCGCCATCCGTTGGTACATTCAGCAAGATAAGGATCGGGTCCGCACTTGGAAAGACTTGGCCAACGCCTTTGTTACTCACTACCGCCATGTGACGGAAATGGCGCCTGATCGAATGACTCTACAAGAGATGGAGAAGAAGTCACCGAAACATTCAGAGAATATGCTTATAGGTGGAGGGATATGTCGATCCAAGTGGACCCCCCGGTGAGTGACCGAGAGGCCATCTCCTTGTTCGTGAGCACATTAAAAGACCCCTACCGTACGCACCTTCGGGGAGCAACTCCCCATGATTTTATGGATATTGTGGCCGCGGGAGGAAGAATTGATGGCGATATCAAGGTGGGCCTAGTCAAGGATAGTGGCTCAGAAAATGGTTTAGGCAAAAGGTGGACTAATAGGAAGAAGGAAGAAGAGGCACAAATGATACAGGGGCAATTTAATTGGAAGAATCAGTAAACCAGAGGTGGGAACTAATGGCCCAAGAGAAACTTTGGTTTTGAGCCCATGGTAAATCAAACGGCGCATACAGGCACAAGGCCCCAGATTGTTCACTCTGGTCCACCAAATCAGCAAACACAAGACAGGTTTGTGACCAGAAACTTCCGAAGGGTGGACCCCATTCCCATGACATATGCCGAATTATTTCCTCAGCTGCGGGAAAAGGGGATGGTATCTGCAATCCCTAGGACGCCCGTTGCGAACCCTCCTCCACAGTGGTATGATCCTGGGGTTCGTTGTGAGTACTATGCTAACTCTCCCGGCCATACTATTGACTGATGTTGGGCCTTCAAGCATAAAGTGCAATCATTAAGAGATGCTGGATGGTTAGCATTCGACGACAAGCAACCGAGAATCCAAGGGAATCCTTTGCCCAAACACGAGGAAGGAAGTAGTTGACATATCCAGGAGGTTCCCAAATCAATGGTTTCAGTCATTATCCGCCGAGGCTAAAGTGATGGAGTACTGAACTTTTGACTATCTAATCCTTTTTAGTTGATGTTTTTTTGTTTTCCATTGTTATTTGCTTTTCGTAATCCGTGGACGCCTGTGTCTCAGAATAGTTTCTATACTCAATAAAATGAATTATGCATTTCGTTATCTCACTTGCATCATGAGTCCCATTGCCAAATTATGTTTGCTTATGTTTCATGCCGGAATAGGGAAAGTAATATTGCCAGTGTTCATGAGCTAGAAAGAGATGTTAAAGGATGAAACAATCATTGAATTCAGACATTATGAAGAAGTTTTTTTTTACTTTCCAAGGAATTCAACGAAGTGGCTGCGCTGTTCTGATAATTTCCTATTAATTAATCACTCATGTTTTGATCAAATGATGGATGGCCCTCTTTGGCCGACCAGTTATCCCTAAAAAGAACTCAAACATTGATTTGCCATTTGTTAACCAAATTGAGCCTGAATGTTAAACCAGCTTTTTCTTAAAAGTTAGATCACCAAAAATCCAACCTGGGTTTGGGTCCCTTAGCGTTTGGCAAATCATTTGAGACAATAGTCATTACCAAAAGGATGGCAGGCCATTGTTTTTCTACCCAAAAGAAAGTCAAAGAAGAAATCCCTTGCAAACCATTTTTGAGCCTGAAAGATTCATTTCTTGATTAACCCGTCAAAGGATCACACCCCACACTGGGGCAGTTTTTAAAAGATTGGTCCCAATTGAAGTTCAAATGAAAATGAAGTCAAGATTCCTTTATAAAAGAAAAAGTAAAAGTTGCAGTAAAATAAGGAAAAGAAGATTAAAAGGGAAAAAAAAAAAAAGAAAAACAGGAAGAAGAAGAAAGAGAATAAGGGACTTACTACATATGTGATCTTTGACCAAATTACTCTTGATAAAATTGATAATTTTGAGCCTTATGTAATTCCTTTCTTCTTTAACCCATATCCTTAGCCTACATTACGGTCCAAATGAAAGTCCTGACCAGATTGGTATACGTTGTTGTCTCTAATTATTTGTCAGACTCAATACTGAGTCTGAACTACGTAATGACCTGATCCTGAAAAGGTACGTAGGCAGCTTGTTTAAATAACAAGTTCAGTCATCATCTTGCAAAGCGCCTCAACTCAAACTGGGGGCATAAAACATTATTTGGGGTGGTATTGTTAAGCCTTAGTTTTCCTTTTATTCTAAAATCCTACATCCTTAAGCCTACGTTTCGTCCCGAGTCTTAAAGACCATCTTGAGATCAAAGCATGGGTTGATGAAACTGGGGCAGTTGACGAGAAGGACAGTCATCTAGGTTGGGAAATTAACGTTACATGACTTTTGAATACTGGTATGAATTTGTCCCTATGATAGCATTGAAACATAGTAAAACATTTATTTTGTGCGGATGATCTTCTAATTTAGCAAGTTGATGTCATAGTTGCATAATCATTCATCGTTCCTTAAAAAAAAAAAAAAAAAAAGAAAAAAGAAAAAAGGAAACCTTCCTACTCTTCATAATGTTAAAAGATGATAGATAGTCAAAAGGTTTCAAAATCCCTAGTAGTTTCTACAACAGGATACATGTGGAGAAAGAGTAGTCTAACTGGGGCAAATGTTATGTCAAGTTTCAAAGAGAATCCAACAATAGAGTCAAGATCGGTGGCAGATGAATTTAACTAGGGCAAATTTCGAGTTGAGTCTCAGTAGGTCCCATTCAAGCACCTTCTTATCAGATTGGAATATGAAATCAAAGTCAAGATCAGCTGTAGGTCCATTTAACTGGGGCAGATTTTGTGATTTTCATTTGAGCTGAGTCAATCACTTTCATGACTGGATGAATAAAAAAGATTAAGCCAAGATCAGTTACAGATCCATTCAAATATGGCGAGCCTCAAGTGGAGACGAAAGATAAGGTCATTGATCACAAGCGCATTGGGAGAAAAGATTCATGCATTGTCATGCATTATCCTAAATTTCATGCATTGTCATACATTTCATGCATTACCTAAATTTCATAAATTGTCATGCATTCCATGCATTACCATACATCTCATGCATTGCCATGTAATTTATGCATCACCTATATTTCATGCATTGCCATGCATTCCAAACATTACCATACATCTCATGCATTACCATGCATTTCATGCATTATCTACATTTCATGCATTATCATCCATTGCATGCAGTACCTACATTTCATGCATTGCCTTATATTTCACACATTACCACACATCTCATGCATTGCATGTATTACCATCCATCCCATACATTGTCATGCATTTCACGCGTTACCATACATCTTATGCATCACCATTGTGCGCTTCATGCATTACACAAAAAATAAAAAAAAATATAAAAAATGCATACATATAATCATAAGTTAGTAACATGCATATCAATAGCAACATATCATTGCATTATAAGTTAGCCACATGCATACATATAGTAACATATCATCGCATTCTAGCATCATAAGCAATAATAGAGCACCCTCCACACTTGTCTTGAGCTTTCGAACGATTATTTGACATCCTTGATGGAGAGATTCCTGTTGTGTTTAATTATGAGCTGGGGTAACTGACCCCAAGCGCACGTTGATTTACTTGAAAAACTGGGGCAAGTTGATCCCAGACACACATTGATTTATTTTGAAACTGGGATAACAGATCCCAAAGACAAGGGGATTCATTCATTGACATTCAGACTTTACCCCAAGTGCATTTTCCAAATAGAGTAACAACTTTCCAAACTTTGCTTTCACACCTTGTTACTGGTTGAGGTGGCTCGGATCATCGTATCCGCTACGGCTCAGATTCTTACATTCGAAGCAAGCCATCATTGTGTCCCATGGCTGGATCATCGTGTCCCTACGGCTCAGATTCTTATATTCGAAGCAAACCATCATTGTGTTCCATGGCTGGATCATGTCCCTACGGCTCGGATTCTTACATTCGAAGTAAGCCATCATTGTGTCCCATGGCTGGATCATCGTGTCCCTACGGCTCGAATTCTTACATTCGAAGCAAGCCATCATTGTGTCCCATGGCTGGATCATCGTGTCCCTACGGCTCGGATTCTTACATTCGAAGCAAGCCATCATTGTGTCCCATGGCTGGATCATCGTGTCCCTACGGCTCGGATTCTTACATTCGAAGCAAGCCATCATTGTGTCCCATGGCTGGATCATCGTGTCCCTACGGCTCGGATTCTTACATTCGAAGCAAGCCATCATTGTGTCCCATGGTTGGATCATCGTGTCCCTACGGCTCGGATTCTTACATTCGAAGCAAGCCATCATTGTGTCCCATGGCTGGATTGTCGTGTCCCTACGGCTCGGATTCTTACATTCGAAGCAAGCCATCATTGTGTCCCATGGCTGGATCATCGTGTCCCTACGGCTCGGATTCTTACATTCGAAGCAAGCCATCATTGTGTCCCATGGCTGGATCATTGTGTCCCTACGGCTCGGATTCTTACATTCGAAGCAAGCCATCATTGTGTCCCATGGCTGGATCATCGTGTCCCTACGGCTCGGATTCTTACATTCGAAGCAAGCCATCATTGTGTCCCATGGCTGGATCATCGTGTCCCTACGGCTCGGATTCTTACATTCGAAGCAAGCCATCATTGTGTCGCATGGCTGGATCATCGTATCCCTGCGGCTCGGATTCTTACATCCGCAGCAAGCCATCCCTGTGTACCTCAACCTGGATTCTTACATTCAATGCAGATCGTTTCTGGTTGGTAGAAATAAACAGCTCTTGATTAACCTGAAAAACCATAGAGAGTTGAATGGCTTGGCTAAAATAGGTGTCTTTTATCTTTGCAGGCTTTTTGCTACAAAAACGTAGGAGGGTTCCTACCGTTACATTGAAGCAACTAAGCCTACAAAGAGGGGCAGCTGTAGACACCCTATTTTTGCCCTAGCCAAATAGAACATGGGGTTCCCCTTTTTTATTTTCATTATTATTATTATTATTATTATTATTTTCCTATATTATTAGTACTTTACTATTATTTTGCTAGTATTTTTATTATCATTATTATTATTATTTTTCATTTTTGTTATTATTACTAGTACTTTTATTATCCTTATTTTATTTTTACTTTACTATAATTATTTTTTCATTTATTTTATTGCTTTTGATATATTATTATTATTATTATTATTTTATTATTATTATTATTAGCTTTAGTATCTTATTTTGGCTATTATTTTTATTATTTTTGGTAATGTTATCATTATTATTATTATTATTATTATTATTATTATTATTATTATTATTATTATTATTATTATTTATTACTTTTAATATTAGTATTATTACTTTATTTTTATTAATATTATTATTATTATTATTATTATTATTATTTTATCGATAGTATCTTCATTTTTATTTTTTTACTATAATTATTTATTATTATTTACTATTAGTAGTAGTATTATTATTATTATTATCTTATGGATACTTATATTATTATGATAATTATTATTATTATTATTTCCTTTTTCATTATTACCATAAGAATAAAAGCATAAAAAAAGAGAAAAAGAAAAATAAAATCAAAAAAGGAAATTCTTTCTAGGGTTTTAAAAAAAAAAAAAAAAAAAATTCTTTTATAAGAGGAGAGGCCAAGCACACATAGCGGGGGGGCATGGCCAAGGAAACCAAAAAGAAAAAAACCTAGCCAGCAGCTCTCTCACGCACAGCCGCCACTCCTCTCTGTTCTGTGCCTCCTTCTCCATCTTCTTCTTCTTACCCACAGCGCCTCCCAACCAGAGCACCTCCCTCATTCTCCCATCGCCCTCACGCTTCTCTCCCTCACTCACGATCCAGCCGAGAGGCCATCATCACCGCGGGCACCCCCGCTGCCAACCTCCATCTCCGGCCACCCTCCCACTCGACGGCCAGCACCACAGTCCCCTGCTCCTATCTCACGACCATTCCCTGCTCACCACAGCTCTCGTCACCGCCTGCTCCACCCACGTCCAGCCCGTGCCCAGCAACCTCCTCGTATGCCGTTACCATCTCAAGCTCGCCGGCCACCGTCACCGTCTGCAGTGCTCCGGTCATCCATCCAAGCGGCCCTGCTACAATAGCCACACCCGAAGAATCCTCGGAGACCCTCTGCAACTCTCCACTCGCTGTCGCCACTGTAAGTACTGCCTCCGTCCAGCAACTCCTCAGCCAGCCCCTGTTCCAGCAACCGACGCCATCGACAACGCCCTCCATCACTCGTCGTTTCCGTCATCATCGCCTCAACACCCACGAGCTCCGACCACCCTCTTTCCGGTCACCCCTCACGACCGCCCAGCCGTGAGCCGCCCTTGTGAGTCTCCCTGCTCTCTGCACACACTCACGCACACTGTTGTACACACAGCACACATAAATATACATATATATTACTGTTAGTGTTAATATGTATATATATATATATATATATATATATATATATTTATATTTTTTTATTCATTTATATTATGCACATATATACATATATATATATATATATTACTGTTAGTGTTAATATGTATATATATATATATATATATATATATATATATTTTTTTTTTCTTTTATATTGATCATATTAAATATTATTATTCCCTGTATATGATTATTAGCAATATTATGGTATTATTTGTAAACAGTAATGTTATGATATTATTATTTAACAATATTATTATTATGTTAGTAATAATATTATATTGTTTGTATAGTACTAAAAGTAATAATGTTATTATTGGCATTGTTAATATTATTATTGGTTTGTATGCTAGTATTGGTTATATCATTGTTAATTTATTAGTATAACTATTAGATGAATTGTGTTAGTGTAAATATTATATTATTTGTACATTATTGGTAGTATTAAGTACATTGTTTATGTATAAATACAAGCATATTTTTTATTATTGTTATATTATCGTTATTATAATTAGCATGTTATTAATATTTTTAGGATTCGATTGCCTTTATATAGATCGTTTATTAATTTTAGGGTTATGAGTGTTTCCATATTATTATCGCATTTTAACTTTAGGGTTTGTTATGTTTCCAAATTATTAGTACATATTTTTAGGATTTTTGATTTATTTCCATTTTATTGCATGTTGAATTTTTTTTTAGGGTTTGATTATTTCCATATCATTGTATATTTATTTTTAGATTTGTATAAATGCCATAATTTCGTCTTATTCGTTTCCATGTTTGTTTATATTTAACTTTTAGGGTTTGATTTATTGTCATGTTTCCTTTATTGTCAATATTAACAGGGTTTTATTAGAATTATGTTAAAATTTTGATTATTTATAGTTAGGGTTTTTGCATGTATTTGTTAAGATATATTATTATCATATTGTATAGTTAGTGAAATTATGATATATATGTATTATTAGTCTAGTAGTATTATTATGGTATAGTATTTATATTTACGTGTTATGATGTATATATATATATATATATATATTAAAGTGGTATTATAATATCATATTGGTATTTATGTGTTATTAATATTATGAGATATATACGTGTTATTATTATAGTAGTATTATTATTACAGGTAATATATTATCATTATAATATGTTAGGGATATTACTTTCACATATTTATGGAATTCTCAACTATACCCTATGTTTATATTTTGTATCGAGATATCTATTATTTCTAATATTTTGGTATTATTTTAGTAAGTATTTTTGTGTGGGTATATCCCTATGATTTAAATGCGGGGGTATGAGCCTTCGGGCTTCACGTACCTTAAGCTCTGAGGGAATATATGTATATATTTATTTATTTATTTTCTCTATGTATTTATAAATTCCTAAAAGGAGTAATTTAAAGAATTATTAGATTAACTAAGGGATAATTTCAAATTAATTAGGTACCGTTCGTAAGAACGGGTGCGTAGGGAGTGCTCGTACCTTCCCCTCGCGTAACCGAACTCCCGACCCCAACTCTGGTAATGTAGACCGATTCTACCCCTAACGGGGTAGTAATCATGTGTTCTAACCGCACTAAAGGTTAGTGGCGACTCCGATAATCTTATTTTTAATTGAAAATTAAAATTGATTTTTATTTCGCCGCCCGGGGCACACGCGCTCCCGGGACGTTGCGACATCGGGAATCATTCTGGTGGAGTAGCATAAAGAGGGAGATAACTGAGTTTGTAGGGCAATGTTTGACGTGCCAGTAGGTAAAGGCTGAGCACTAGAGACCGGTGGGATAGTTGCAGCCACTTCCTATTCTAGTATGGAAGCGAGATCATATATTGATGGATTTTGTCATGGGATTACCGCCGACATAGCAGAGACAAAATGCCATCTGGGTGGTCATTGATAGATTGACGAAGACTGCCCACTTTCTTCCCATCTAAGTTAACTACTCCATGGACAGATTGATAGAGTTATATGTGAGCGAGATAATTAAACATTACGGCATTCCTGTGTCCGTAGTATCAGATTGAGACCCATGGTTCACATCCTATTTCTGGAGGAGTTTGCAAGAAGCTATGGGTTCTTAGTTATCCTTTAGCACTACGTTTCATCCTCAATCAGATGGACAGAAGGAGAGGGTGATACAGATTTTAAAGGACATGTTGCGAGCATGCATGCTGGACTTCAGAGGCAACTGGGTATGATATATGCCATTGATTGAGTTTTCTTACAATAACAGCTTTCAAGCCAGCATCAAGGTGGCACCATATAAGGCATTGTATGGCAGGAGGTGCCAATCCCCATTATATTGTGATGAGACGGGACAGAGACAGCTATTGGGACTAGAGCTGATTCAGCAAACTCAAGATAAAGTTAGACTCATTAGAGACGGAATTAGTACAACGTAGAGCCTATAGAAAAGTTATGTTGATACTCGCAGGAAAGAGTTAGAGTTTGACACATGGGGTCATGTATTCCTTAAGGTGACACCATTGAAGGGGATTATGAGATTTGGGAGGAATGGTAAGTTGAGCCCTAGGTATATTGGACCATTTGAGATTGTTAAGCGAGTGGGTAAAGTTGCCTACAAGCTGACTTTACCACCTGCTTTAGCTAGAATACATGATGTATTTCACGTTTCGATGTTAAGGAAATACATCTCGGACCCCTCCCATGTAATTAGTTATGAAACACTTGAGTTGGGTGATACCTCAACTTATGAGGAAGTGCCAATGCAGATTCTTGACTAAAAGGAACAGAAGTTACGCATGAAGAAGATTCTGCTGGTAAAAGTTTTATAGTGCAATCGTGCCGTTGAGGAGGTTTCATGGGAATTAGAGGACTAGATGTGCCAGAGATACCCATATTTATTCAGTGGAGTTTAGAGTTGAGTTAGTGAGAATAAGAGTGAATAATAATATTGTATTTTGATTTGTATAGTGTAACGTAAGATAGATAGAGTTTTAGTTTTGGGATGTGAATGGTTTTGAGAAAATTTTGGATAGTTATAATCACCCAGAACCCTCTTTGTAACCGCGGTGTTCCTCCGCCATAAGTGAGGGTAATTAATAAAATTGGGGTGTTTTTCTTTAAGGATGAAAAGGTGATGAATAGAAATTTTCGAAGGCGAAATTTTTATAAGGATGGGAGAATGTAACGCCCCAAAAATAATTATTACAGGAGGATGTAGTGGATCCTAAAATTAAAAAATAAAAAATAAAATAAATAAATAAATAAAATTAAATTCATTTAATTAATTAATTAATTAATTATTATAATTAATTATATAATATGATATAATAATATATAAATATAATATAATATGTTAATATATAATAATACAATAGAATAATAAAAACCCCTTTTTAATCCAGCAATTTCGTAGAGTTTTCCCCCAGCAAAGGTCTGATCAAGAATGAGCTTTAGGAGAGTTTTAGCATAGAAATCATGTATTGCTTGAATGTATTTTTCATTTAGCAAGGAAGATATTTATAGACCTTTTTAAGGAAAAGTTTCCTCATTTAACATGAAGCATTTAGGTAACTTTTAAAAAAATATTAAATTATAGAATTCATTTTGAAAACCTTCCATTTAGGTAACTTTTCAAAAAATATTAAATTATAGAATTAATTTTGAAAATCTTCCATTTAGGTAACTTTTCAAAAAATATTTAATTGTAAAATTAATTTTGAAAATTTTCCCGCAAGTTTGAAATTCAAAAATTCTCCGCAGAGTCGGTCGGCTGACTCACTTGATTGGGTCATTGACTCACTCGACTGGGTCACTTTTTGCACTAGTCAGTCGGCTGGACAGTTTTCTCTTTTCAAATATTTTCTATTTATGATTTCTTTAAAATCTAGTTTACTTGAAAAACTTAATTGTAATTTTTTAAAAACATTTTCGAGATTTTTTTTTTTTTAAGTGCTAGTCTCTAAGTTTTTGTATCTTAAGGAGCTTCACATATCTAAATAGTGATAACTTGAAGTACTTACAAATATCCTTCTAAGCATGATCTCCTTAATCACTAAGTCTTGTAGCCTCTTGAGGTTCAATCTTTAATTCAAGGTCTGCTTGGCCTTTAAGCTCTTCATGTATCTTTTATTTCTTCAATGTTCTGAGAAGTTTTCATTTGATTGACTTTGATCTCCAGCTTACTTCCATGATTAATCATGAGTGTCCTTTTACTTAAACTTGAATTAAAACCACTCAACAACACATGTTAAAATATCCTTCATTTTGTAATCATCAAAACAAAATTGAAAAGCCCAGTTAAGTCAACATCTAGGTCATATGGGAAAAACACAGATCCGATGGCTCCAGATTAGACGCATTTTCTACTTAATACACGAACCCTATTGAGCCATGTGTCACCCATTGGTGGTGACACGTGTCTCCTAAACCCTACATATAAAAACCTTTTTTTTTCTTCTATTTTCGCCATTTTTGTCTCTCTCTCTCTCTCTCCCCCTCTCTCTTTCTCTCTCTCCTCTTGAGCCCTCTCTTTCTCTCTGTCTCTCCCTTACCCCCTGTGAGGATCCTTTGGATCTTCTGGTTCTTCACGCCCTCTTACTATCTTCTCTCTTTCTCCTCTCTATCCTCTGTGAAGACCCTCTAGGTCTTCTGGTTCTTCACACCCTCTCACTCTCATCTCTCTTTGTTTCTATTTTAACCTAACCTCCATGAGAAATCAAAACCCTAGCATAAGGGTTTTGTGCTCAATTTAATATAACCCCTCCCCTATTTATCTTCCTTGCATTGGCTGTCAATGCTCGTTTGGTGCCAAATGGGTTCAAAACCTTTAACAAATAAGTACTCTCTCCTTTTTTTTATTTAGATTTGAAGAATGGCTTGTATGTAGATCTATGTGTGATGTGAGTGCTTGCCTGTGCTCAGATTTAGTGTGTGTGCTGGTTTGTATTTTAGATTTGGTATGTATGTTGGTTTGTGTTTCTAATCTGGTATGTGTGATGGTTCATATTCTGATTTGTGATTTGCTGGTTGGTGTTTGATGTGCATGCTTTGTGTTGTGATTCAAATTGAGTTTGTTTGTTGAATGGGTTTCAAGGCGACCTGACTCACCCTGAACCTAATGGGTTAGGTTTGGGGTTGACTCGGATGAGTCGACCTATTGGGTTTGCCCAGTGTGGGCATGTGGGCTTTGATGTGTTTTTTTAAAATGTAGGTTGGTCTGACCCTATTTTATTTTAAATTAGTAGGTTTTGACCTTGATGTGTTTTAAAAAAGTTGGTCGGCCTTGTTTAATTTTAAATCAGTGGGTTTGTGCTTTGATGTGCTTGAAAAAGTGGGTCAGCCCTATTTTATTTTAAATTAGTGGGTTTGGGCTTTGATGCATATTTAAAAATAGGCCAAGCGATGGTTTAAAAATGAAGGGCTTTAGGCCTGGTGACTTGGGTTGTGTTTCGTTTATAAGGATTAGGTTGGGTGGGCTTTGGGCTTGTTTGGTTTACAAAAATTGGGTCGGGTGACTTGGGTTGTGTTTTGTTTAAAAGATAGGCTGGCCCACTTGGGTCATGTTTTGTTTAAAAGATGGGTCGGCCCACTTGGGTTGTGTTTTGTTTAAAAGGATTGGGTTGGCCATTTTTTATTTTAAAACAATGGGATATGGGTTGTTTTTTTTTGGGATTGGGTCAGCCCCTTTTAAAACAGTAGGTTGTGAGCTTACTGTGGGGCTTGTTTATTGCTTGGGGGTTATTGAGCTGGTTTCAGTTGGGTTTGGTGGTTTTGGGCTATTGGGTTGGTTTTAATTGGGTCTGGTTTCAATATGTCTGGTTGTTGTCGGCCTAATGAGGCTTAATCTCATTTTGATGATAACAAGTCAAGGTTACTTAGTGTGTTTGTTTAAGTTGAGTTTTAGGGCTCAAGTGTTTTATGAAATCAAGTGATTGTGCTTGAAGGGTTTTGTTGAAGCTTAGACTTAAAGATACAATTCATGTGGAACATGAAGAATAGTAAAGAACTTATCAAAGCTCAGATGGTTATTGAAAGCCTTACAACATAAAGACTTAGGAACTTAGATGGTTATATTTTGATTAAGTCTTATATAAGTACTTCTATACTCAATATTGAAGTTGAAGTTCTTAGGATGCATTATGGACTTAGAGACCTATTTTTAAACATGGAAAATATTTTCATAAAGTCAAATAAAATTTCCAAGTTAGCAAGTTAAGTTTTGGAATCAAGAATTTGAAAAAACACAAATTAGTTAGTGGTCAGGCGACCGATATGCTACTGACTTTGTTAAATAGAAGAATAGAAGGGGATCATATGACTAAACCATCGGGGTCAGGCAATTGACCTTCTACTAACTGTTCTTATGCACCATTTTTAAAGAAGTTCAGGTGACTAACACTATGGCTTAGTCGACTAATCTCTGTGTTTCAAACTTATAACATCGCGGATTTTGTTTCTAAATTCGAACGATTGGGTTTCCAAACTTGAAGCAAACTTAGGGAAAACGGTAACTAAGGTTTCTACTCTATATAAAGTTAATCTTTTCACAAATTAGGTTAACTATTACTCACATACAATTTTAAATTCGTGTTATACATTTGAAAATCTTTTTGAATGGCTGCTATGAGTTCTTGTTGAAAACCTAGCAAAATTATGATTTGATTTTATGAAATTCACACTTTACAATCAAATTACTGGTATTATATTCTTGGGCTTCACTTTTATATTGATTTATTGAAGTATATTGTGCTCTAACGTGTACAAATTCTGCTATGTTGAAGAGTATCTTTATTGTACAAACAAGCTTGTATTGCTGTTTTTATTATTGACGGTTCAAGTTGATTGAATTGTTGCCTTGCAAGAGGGTTGTTCTCATTAGAGAGGGATCTCCACCTTGAACGGAGAGAGGGGTGCTTCACCTAGTTAACGAAGTGGGAAATGAAATCCTCAAAGTGGGTTACTTGAGCGAAGGACGTAGGCAGCTGGCCGAACCTTGTAAAAAATCTTGTGTTCGATCTTATTCTTTACTATCTTTTTAAATTCTTGCAAGCTATAACCTGCATATATGTTTTAAATTCATTGGAAACTTGCTAAACACTAAGAGTTGATTGTGATTGAATCAAGTTACCATATTGTATATTGGTTTGTGTTGTTGGATTAAAAAATTAGATAAGCATCAATATCTAAATTCAAGTGTGAAATTTCTGAGGTAAAGGTATTGAGGTTGAATTCTTGATTGAAGCATAGCTAACAAAGTTGTTTAATTTATACTACTAAATTTGTGGCTTTAGGAAATTGTTGATTATTGATGAAAATCAAATTCTGATATTCATTTAACTGAATTAATTGAAGTTTAGATTTGGTTTTTATTTTCAGTTTTTTATATTCATATATAAGATTGTCGACTGGTATAGTATGGTTGCTAATTAGCTTATTGTGATTATGTGCTTGTAGCAATTTAAATTAAAAGGGATTAAATAAACTCAAATTTCAGTAAGAAATTTTTAATTACCTAATTCACCCCCCTCTTGGGATTACATTTGTAATTTCAAATGGTTTCAGAGTGCTAGGTTGTAGTAAATCTTAACTAGTAGCAACACAAATATCTCTATGGCAAACATAGGTGTATCCTCTTTTGGTGAAGCTCAATCTTCATCTAGACCTCTTATTTTCTATGGAGTGAATTTGGAAACAACACATGAGGATATTTTTGCAAACCATGGATTGGAAAGTATGAAAGTAGTTACCCAAGGCAGTTATGTACCTTCTAGGACCGTAGATAACAAAGTAGTTCCTAAGGATGAAGCTGAACTAAATGAAACTGACATGAAACAACTGCGAATTAATTCTAGTGCAATGAATGCATTATATTGTGCACTAGATGCTAATGAATTCAATAGGATTATGGGATGCAAATCTACTAAGGAAATTTGGGACAAGTTAGAAGTCACCTATGAAGGAACCGTAGATGTTAGGGATAGTAGGATTGTCATGCTCACCAGCGAGTATGAGGCTTTTAGGATGAACCATGAGAAGTCCATTACTAGTATGTATACTAGGTTCACCCTGATGTAATTGGTGTAAACCCAGGAGGGGGGTGAATTAAGTATTTAAAAATATTTCGGCTAATTTAAGCATTTCGCCGATTTGCCACAAATCATATTGACTCACTCTAAAAATGAGCAGCTCGGAAGCTATCCCAAGTATAAAAGTTCAATCGTGTAATAATTAACCCAAGGGCCAGATCGTCTCCTTAAGGAATACAGTTTAATTCCAAATTTTTTGTAATCCTAAAAGAAATTAAGAAAATTTTACTGAACATAATTCAGATTCGGTTTCTTGGGATTTTTGAGATTTTGTGATGAAATTAAAATAACGTGAAATTTAATTTATAAACCTAACACGCACTAAATTAACAACAAGAAATAGGAAACAAGCACAATAAAATAGATGGTAACAAAATTAACTACGGAAAAATAATCCTATGTCTAACCATTCAGATGGGGAATAAAACCTACGTTTGAAATTTCAAACAAAAGCCTAAAAATGAAAACTTTATTATGCAAGTGAAGCATTCAACCATAAATTCATCAATTAACTACCAACTTAAATTTAAACTTAACACAATCAAGAAACCAAAATTAATTTCAACAATGATATTGAAAACTGACTTCAAAAATAACCCAAACGAAATTTAAGCTTCATTAATGAAAAAGAGAATAATAAATATTCTAACAGAAACTTTAAACAAAACTGAAAATATTAATAATCCCAACTTTAAATTGAAGAAAAATAAAATCTTGACAATGAAAATAAATCTAGCATTAAACTAAGAAAAGAGAGATAAGAGAGGGAGAGAGTGTTGAATTTTTGAGTCTGATCCCTATTTTGATGCTGACAAAACACATGTTTCTTAAATGTGTATTTAGCATGTGAACATGTCCATTAATTTAACACACACATAAGGAAACGACGATGGAAGCTTGCAAGACTTAAAGCATATACGATCAAGCGCATTCTAGAAAGTCAGAAGAGCAAAAAGATGAAGAAGGCAATTATTTCTTATTGTAATTGCTTTTATTTTTATTATTTGGTCTACAATAATGCATGCATTTACATGATATGGTTATTTGCTCAGACTAGACCACAAATTGACTATAGGGAACCATATGACCACATACTGACCTTAGGGTTCATCTTCGGTCGACCGACGTCGGATTTTTGGGGTTAACTCAATGACCATAGATTAACTTTAGCTTCCCATTCATTCTAGTAAAAATCTAGACTTAAATTAATCTTTGAATGGGTTTCAGTCAACCAAACTCGACTAGGTATATTCAGTTTAGTCGACTGAACCATTCAATGGTCAACAGTTTGACCAAGGTTTAGTCGACCAAACCTTGGCAGTGTAAATTGTCTCAGTAGACTGAAATGGGTGGAAGTCAACATTTTGACCTCACTCAGTTGACTATATATTTTTTAACGTGTCTTCCTTAGTCGACCAAACTTGCACGAGTCTAACGCCCAACAGTTCAACTTCTGAACTTCCAATTCATTTTATGGTTAAGTCAACTAAATTGGATGACTAGCAGACCGAACTCAAATATAGCCAACCAAACCTCGAAGGGTTTGTAAATCACCTAGATTTAGCCAACTTTATTATGTAGTTCAAAAGTGGCTCAGTCGACCAAACTTAAAAATATAGTCGATTGAACTTAAAATGCAGTCGACCGAAACTCTCGGGTTGGAATTTTTTATAAGTGTTAAAATGTCATTAACTTTTAATTAAACTTTTTGAAAATACCAAGCATATCCCCAATGGTCATAACTTTCATAAAATCTATAAATACCCCCTCATAACTCCAGATTAGCAACTTTGATTAACTCTAAAATTCTCTCTAAACCTTTGTTAATCAAAGTTCCCCTGAACCAATTTTTATTAACAAAATCATTTCTTTGGGGCGTATTTGTTATCAAAACTCTTCCACTCTCTTTCCACTTATTTATTTCAAAATCATTTTGAAAGAGACCATATTTATTTTGGGCATTTATTTTACATTCATATACACTTACTCTCATTTGCATCTTCACTTATTAAAATCATGTCTGAGAGTAGCCTTAACATTTCTTCTAGTTATTTTTCTTAAAAAACATTTTTGGAAGAAATATTTTATTCCACAAATATTTTCTTGAGCTTAAATTCCTAAATTCTCCAAATATTCTTTATTTCAAAAATATTTATAAGAGAACAATAATACTCATTTTTCATATACATTGTATTTGTGCAAAATTATTTGATAGCACTCTTACTCTATTGAGCAAAATGCATATCATTAGAGAGTGCATATATTTGAGCTTTAATGTGTACGTCTCTGCTTGTATTTCAAAAGCATGTTTTATATAAAAAAATGTTTTAATGTACCGATTGGGTTCATCCCATTAATTGAACTGGGGAGTCTCTGTCTCATGAATGAGACCGATTTAGTTCAGCCTGGAAATTGAATTAGAGAGTCTTAGCCCTGTAAGTGCGACAAGTTGGGCTCAAACTTGTAATTGAGATGGGGTTTACCTCGCCCCGTAAGGAGAGGTTGTAATAGCTTCTGCTCTGCCCATTTAAGTGAGCAGGTTTAGTGGAATCCTTGGAAAGTATGCCCAAAGCGGGGATGTAGGCTAATTTGGCCGAACGTTGATAACAAATATCGTGTGTCACTCTTTCCTTATCTCATTTAATGTATGCCCTTTAAATTCAACATGTATATGCTTGTTTATTTATGGTTATAAATATTTGCACGCACACTAATATTTAAATGCGATATGCTACATGTGTATGTTCACATTTATAGCTTAATCATTTTTCATATATGTTATTATATTGAATAGGATATGGTATGTGGTACATCAGTGTAAATTTTTAATTTAGCCAAAATATTTTAAAAACCCAATTCACCTCCCTTTCTTGGGATCACACCAATTCCAACATAGAGGGAAGGAGGGAGGGAGGGAGAGAGAGAGAGAGAGAGAGAGAGAGAGAGAGATATTTTTTGTACATGTTGTTATATTGAATGGGATATGATATGTGGTGAATCCTTGTAAATGTTTAATTTAGCCAAAATATTTTTAAAACCCAATTCACCCCCCTTATTGGGATTACACCAATTCCAACAGAGGAAGAGAGAGAGAGAGAGAGAGAGAGAGAGAGAGAGAGAGAGAGAGAGTTGAACAAGTCGTGGAGGCAGCTATTGTGTACGCCTCCTCTAGTCCCCCCCCCCCCAGAAAGAAAAAGAAACCCTAGCCACCTACTCTTTAAAGATGCCCCACTCCCTTACTTTTTAAAAGCTGCTCTAGCCCCCCGTTATGCATGGGCTCCAACACATGAGCCATGCAAGCATGCACACCCAACTCACCTGAGACCCCCAGCTCCTTTTTGGCCTTTTTGTTTTGTTCTAGTGCATGACCCAAGGAAGAAAAACCACAGCTCCTTTTTGCTTCACCACCCACACATGCCTCCAAGCTCTCACCTTTAAGTGCCCTTTTGAAAGCCCAGCGCCTCTCCTTTTTGTTCATGTTCACCACGGCCAGCCCTCACGTGGTCACATCCATAAAGTCCATGGGCTTGCCTTGATTTTCAAAGCCCAAACCGACTGCTTTCTTCTCTTGGTTCTTTTAAATCTAACGCATGGCAAGCCCATGCACACACACGATTCTTTTCCATGCTTGCTGGCAACCCACGAGGTCACATCCATGCAAGCTCGAAGCCCAACTCTTGTTGGATTTGCATGTAGCTGACAACTTTCTCACACATGCATGGCCGCTTTAAATGAAGCTTATGGCTTTCTCACACATGCATGACTGCTTTAAATTTATGAAAATCATCCTTTAAATGTTAGGAAAACCCTGAATGCTTACGATCGTGATTTGGACTCCAGCTCACGTGCATGGTTCTCCATGAACACAATTCAACTTCCAAAAATTATCTCTGACACATAATCTCATTTAATACTCACACACACGGCACCTCTTCATGCTCATGACCCGCGGTAATTCTAATCTCGGGTTTAATTTCCAGAACTTTTCCTTCAATAATAAAATACTAAAATCTATAAATTATTTGAAATAAGATTAAGTATTAAAAATTGGGCACAATGCTAAAATATTGAACATACTTAGGCATTTTATTAAAAAGATAATCTTGAATGTACAATTTTAGACGCCTAATTAGCAACTTTGACGTGTAATCACACCCCCCCCCCTCAACTAATGTTTTGCTAGTCTTTGGCAAATAACGTGAATGCAATCCAGGGTGATACCCACAGATGCTAATTCCAACAAATATTAAATGAATGCACATCCTACACAGCCATATCATTTCACATACAGGAATATAACCATATTACACACAAGCTCATTCATACACAATTCATGCAACTCCATAGCAAGTCACTCATGCAAGTTTCATCATTATATAGCCATTAAGAATAGTATACTCACATAGATTCAACTAGCAATACAACTCAGAGTTAATGTAACCAAATAAATTCGAGTATAAATAGGCGAAATCTCGAGGCATGTGTAATTGAAAACCAAGGTGTAGTCCCAAGAAGGGGGTTAATTGGGTTATTAATTTTTTTTTTAAAATTCCTTTTATGAATTCTCAACCTTTTGTTATTTATCAAATGGATAGAAAATACTTAATTAATTATTCATACTACAAACCAATACTTCAACACAAACAACTCAAGTAAACCAAAACTTAAACAATCATTCAACCAATCATCAACTTAAAATAATCAACCAACTTTAGCAATTTTATCTTTTGTAGGAATTCAAAATATTTGTTTGTTTACAGCCTTGTGAATATATGTAAGCCTCATGGTTAATTGATTTGATTTCTCAATTTGCTGCACAATCAACACTCTTCCCAAAAGTTTAGACTTTAAATAAACTTTTAGTTAAAGAGTCTTTGGGTATTAACCAATCAACGTACTCCCTTACGGTTTTCACAAATTACTAATCAACCAACATACTCCCTTTCGATTTCCGCAAGCCCAAAAACAAATTAATCTTTAGCTTATTTAATTTCTAAACTACATGGTATATATGATCAAGAATTTAAATCCTCCACGCAATTTATAGGTATGTAGAAAAATAAAGAGATTAAGGGAAAGAGAAGGAGACCGAGGTTTTTACGAGATTTGGCTTATCCCCAGCCTACGTCCTCGCCTTAGGCTAACCACCTAAGGATTCCACTATACTTGGAACAAAAATATTACAAGCAATACCCCACGCTTAACCACTCCTTCAATAGGTTAGAGCAACGTCTCTCCAAGTGATTCCCCACACTTGGTTAATGATCCTACAACCTGAAATCGTAAAAAACATTATAAGAATACAAGATAATCATTGCGTACAAAAACACTTTCTCAAAGAGCATATTAGTACAAATTCAGCACTATATACTTCAATATTTAAATATCAAGATGAAATAGAATTGAAGCTCAAGTATAGTGTTGACTCTATGAGTCTGATCCTGTTTTGATTATGATAAAACCAATTTTTCTCACATGTGCACTAAGTCTCTTGAACAGGTTAATCCTAAGCATGCATTATTGGTATGAACTCAAGGAAGCCATACAGACCACAAAGTTCAAGCTTTATATGGCTCTTGAAGAAGTAAAGGGAATGAAGACTCTTTTATTATTGTAATAGCATTCAATTCATTTGAGTTTGTAATATAATATGGTCTGTAATAACTGCATAACATGCATGATAATTTTAATGCTCAAGACCATAGAGTGACCTTAGGGTTCACCCTTCGGTCGACCGACACTAGGTTTTTGGGACTAACTCAAAAGACCTTAGAACGACCTTAGGTCTTTGCACACACACTTAACATAGTGCCCAACATAACATATATTATCAGGGGAATTGATTGGCTTAAGTCTAGACTTAAAGGGTAAAAATTGTGAGGTTTCGGGCGACGAACCTATGACTAGTCTGAACATTGACTTGGTTTCGGGTGACCAAACCATTTTGACCGTAGCGTCCACGGGTGACGGAACCATTACATTGACTTTTGCAACCAACTCAGCAGCCTGAACCTCACATTCAAAATAGCCTTGGGCGATCAAACCCATGAGTTCGGCATACCGAAGTTTAGATCGGGCGACCAAATCGCGGACTTCTGGAGAATCGCCTCGGTTTAGTGAACCGAGCCCATATTTGAGCACCTGAACTTCAAAAATAACTTTTCTAAGTGTGTCTATTCGAGCGACCGAACTGTGAATTGGGCACCCAAAATTCTCTAGTTGTTTTATTTTTACTGCAATAATTAAGGTTAATTGGGGTTAAAATTCAAATTAAACATTTCTAATATTCCCCATTCTGTCCCAACGGTTACTTTTTAAGTCCCACCTATATATAGCACTTCATTTGGCTTAATTAGCAACTAGATTAGCAAAAGAGATTAAGATTTTTTCTCTCAATTTTTTCATGCTCTTTTGCTATATTCTTTTCATTCCAAGTTCATATTTTGAAATCTCTCATTCATACTTTCTTATAAACATCTTTTTGAAAGAGGAAGTAAGTGTTAGTTGTTCCCATTTCTTGCAAATCAATTGGAAGATTGAAAGGAAGTGATTGTGGTTAGTGCATACACTCTTAGATATCATTTCCATGGCAAATACTCTCACATAAGCATACGATTATGAAAATCTATTTTGAGAGTTCTTGCTTATTTGATCTTTCCCATAGTATTTTATTTCATAAATATTCAATTGGGAAGATCTTTATTTTTGCTTGCTAGTCTTGACACTCATATTGTAAGACTTGAAAGCTTGCATATAATATTTGATATTGCTTTTGCAAGCTTCAATCCAAAATATCAATTGTACTTTACATTTAGAATATCCTTGAGATATTTGATTTGGATTGTGTTAAACTTCCTTTGATTATTTGTGTGTTGAGTATCTTATTTTGAATCAAAGGTTGAACTCTCACATATACATACACTCACACATCTTTGAGAGTTTACATATTGGATCTCACTTGAGCATTAAATCCATATCATTTGTGAGTACATATTTATTTGGACTGTATTGTAGTACATATATGCTTGTGTAGAAGCTCTTAAAATTGTACGCAAAATTTCATATTCATTGATTGTATTCCACACGTGGCCTGAGGGGGTGGTAATCCAACCCAAAAGGATTGTTTGTAAAGGTTGAGGTCAGACCTATGCTAATTGACCCGGTTGTATTTAGGTGCCGCTCCACCCATTAAGTGAGCCCAGAGTGTAATCCTTGTACTTGTGAGCCAAGGTGGGGATATAGGTAGGATTGGCCGAACTCTGATATCATATTTAGTGTCACTTTCACATTTCCTGCATTATATTATGTTTTGTGCTTGATTTAACTTTCCTGTTGAATATACTACATATCTGATTGACACTACATTGTATCTAGTTGAGAAATACTGAAATTGTGGTGCATATACTAAAAATTATTTAATATATTGTATCTACAATTTCATATATACTTGGACTGCTCCTAGGTTACATTATACTATGACTAAATTACTTTAACATAGGAAGAAATTTTTTAAATCTCCAATTCACCCCCCTTCTTGGGATTGCCCCAAAGCTAACATATAGAATTCACCAAGATTCCTTCTCAGATGATGATTAGCAGTATAAATCAATGTAGGAAATATCACCTCTTCAGAAACTTTCAACAATTCGATTCTACAAAGGTTTGAATAAGAGAGAGCTTTAGCAATTAGAATGCTTGAATGCTGATTGTAATGCTTGGTGATTTAATTCATTGGGTACGTTAAAGGAGTATTTATTGAGTCTTTAGGGTGAGTTTCCTTGTTTCCCAAGTTTCTTGGAGTGTCCCCCAAGTTTTTACAACGTTTATATTTGAAAAACTAATATTTAGAATTTTCTTATTAAATTTTAAAATCTCCGTGGATCAGTTGACTGAGTCACTCGACTGGACCTATTTTTTTATTAGATAGTCGGCTGAGACCATTTTGTTTGTCTAGGAAGTTTAGGAATTAATTGTCAGTCGGTTGAGTGAACATAGTTCAAATTGGTCAGTCACCCAGACAGTCCAATTTGTCAGTCAGCTGAGTGAACATAGTTCATTCAAGTAAGTCAGCTGGAAAATTTAATTAACAGTTTTAATTGTTAGTCGGCTAAGCAAGTACAGTTCATTTAACTCAGTCGGCTAAACTGTTTCAACTTTTCAAAAACTTTCATTTTTAAGACTTTGATCCCTTGTTGTTTGAAAAACTCAAATGTGACTTTTAAAAAGCATTTTCCAGGGTTTTCAAAATTTTTGTCTCTAAGTCTATATGGCATCCTAAAGAGCTTCAACATATTTCAAGAGATACTCAAATATGAAGTACTTAAATAAAGACTTCTTAAGACTTTAACATTCTAAACACTTAAGTCTTCATGCTTGCTTTGGCTTCAAGTTTTAATATACTTTGAACTTTCCCTTTAATATCCATGTGCTTATAATCTTCAAACTTTAATAGATCATTTTGGAATCCATGCCTTTAAGCTTCTTTTGATCATTTTTTATATTTATTTTAAGACTTCAATAGAGAACACTTGACCTTGATTTCTCATAGTTAAGTTCTGAAATGTCATCACTTAACCAAATATATTAAGTTCCTTTTGTTTGTCATCATCAAAACAAGATTTTAAGCCTTGTAAGGCCAACAGTAATGTGCATGACTCATTACACCCAGGATACCAGTAGACACCTACAGAACAGTCATTTTGACTCGGTCTAACTGTATACCCTAAAATAACTCAAAAAGTATGGGTTCACTCGTCATATGTGAGGAGGAGTGTCATGATCAAACATCCCACATATTGTAAGGAAAAAAATGCTAAATGTATCGAGTGTACTAGTCTAAAAAGGATCTATCCTATTTTTGAGGTGTTGGGTTCTTCACCTTAGCATTTTCTTACCTACACCATATCCAACCAAGACCACCCTATATCAAC
This sequence comes from Malania oleifera, assembly GCF_029873635.1. Taxonomy (NCBI): domain Eukaryota; kingdom Viridiplantae; phylum Streptophyta; class Magnoliopsida; order Santalales; family Ximeniaceae; genus Malania; species Malania oleifera. Next base: position 61,283,902 of record NC_080424.1, read on the forward strand.
TTATTCACAAACTAGGTATGAATACATCTGAAGCATTAGGCAGTTGAAGAGTCTTCATATGTTAAGAACATGTGTCGTATTCCTAACTTTTTGTTGAATTTGTTTGGAGCAGGTATTAATTTTTCATCCTGTTCTGGTACATTTTTATTTCTCTTATTCTTTTTTCTACTCAATTCTTCAATTTCTTTCTTTTCATGGTCAATTAGGAGAATCATTACACTTCTTTTATTCTCTTCATACCACCCATGAAAATTAAGCTCAAATAGGATTCCAAGAATTAAGTCTATTTCTAGGGGTGGCTCAGCCTTCACATCTTGAGTAGGCTACAAGACCTAGGTTTCTATCTCCCCACTGGATGTCACCTCTAGGGTAGCAAGTAAAAAACGGAGACTAGTGTACAAAGAGTATCCAGAAAAAAAAAAAGAAAAAAAGGAAAGTTGAGTTTCATGAACTCTGAGCTGACGTCTAAAATTCAAAAGAATGATAAATGACTCAACAGTACCTCACGAGGTGTCATAGTCTCCACAGGCGCTCTCTCAATGCTCACAAGGGACCCAAAATGCTACAAGTCATGTGAACATGTATTTTCAGCCTCATAAGATATTATGTAAATATAAGAGTTTATATAGCTAGATTAACATGAATGGACTACTAGCCAACCTACATAGAGTTACAATTTCTAGATTAGTCATATAAAGAGAAACTACACATAAATAACCTAAGTGTGTAACTCCTAGGTTACATGCAAGTATGTAAAGGGTATAAGTCAATGTTAATCATGGCCTAATAATCCATATTCAAAATTGTTTTTTTTTTTTTCAATGTATTTTCCCATCCCCCCCTCCCCTAACTAAAGTGGAACATTGTCCTCAATGTGAAAGCATAGGGGAAATAGAAAAGATGTGCACGAGGGAAGTAGAGCGTACCTGGGTGGAGAAGTAAGTGAAAAGAAAAACTAAAACTAAGGAAAAATGTACCTGAAAATTAGCTAAAAATAAAACAAGGTAAAACAAAATGAAAAGAAAGCAAAGAAAAACATCACATTCTGTCTAGCAGAGGCTCTAGAGAAATTTCATCTGGTGGGTGTAGGTTTATAAATTGAACTAGTGAGTCTCTAAATTTGAGTCGCCATAATGAATCAGTCTTGTTAGCTGCACAAAAGTTAGCCTCAAATAAATCAATATGTTCTAAGGTACCAGACAAAACATATACAGACTGCCTTCCTTATTTTAACAAGAACGGATCTTTATTCAGTATATTTTCCAGGATATTCACTTCTTTAAGAGGTATTTGAGGCAAAGTTATCAGTGCAGTTACCTTTGGTTCTTCAAAAGCATCAACACTAAAATCTTACTTGGTTCCTTGAAATTTAAATTCTCACCCTTCTGCTCAACTTCCTTATCAGGTGTACCGATCACCTTACCACTGTGGGGATTTACTTCAACATTGCACTCCTTGACATTTACTCCAATAGGGAGTAAAGATTCCACAACTACCAATCTCTAAGGATAAGGTACCATAGGTTGGTACTCCTTATTAGTCTCGACCTCCTCATTAACTAACTTCTTCACTTCTAGGCTCATTTCCTCTGATTTTTTTTTGACTTCATCTGTCTTAGTTGTAACTTCAGATTCTAGGACAACTGTTTATCTTTCAATGAGTATCTCGGTTGGGAAACTTCTTTTCAACTTCTCGAAGTAATAACGGCCTTCACTATCTCAAGAGAAACATTATGTTTTTGTTGCTGTTGCTGCTGATATTCTTGAGGATTAGGCTGAGGTTCTACCATAAATTCTCCTTTTTTCTAAGATATTCAACTGTGTGCTTATCTCATTAATAGTGTCCCATAATTCATTTATGGCCTAAGTGTACTGATTGTTAGTTGTGACTTGAATCTGCATGAGCTGCTGAAAAACATCCTCAAGAAACTTCTCCAGTGGAGCAAGTGCTGCATTAGATTGAAATCCTAAAGGTGCATAGCTCTGAGAGGTCTTTTATGGCTAATACTGATGCTGAAAGGCAACCTGATGATATGACGGCTGATAAAAGGATGCATAGGACTGGGAAGGTTGATTCCAAAGTTGCTCTACACAAATCTCCTTTTCCATCTCCATAGGAGCCAATCTTCTAGTAAGGTCAACCAGACATGCCTCAATATCAAAATCATCTTTCAATTCAGACCACTCTCCACCATGTATTGCTCTCAATGGCTGAGCTGCAATTGGTCTTCTGTCAATCCTAGTGTTCCACTACTGAGCAATTTCAATTAAATGATCCAGAAAACTCAATGCCTCATCAGGTTCCTTGTCAAAGAAATTTCTTGAACACATAATATGGACGAGCTGTGTTGAGTCAGTAGTCAACGTAGCGTAGAAATAGTCTACCAGGCACCATGATTCAAATCCATTGCAGGGACACATTTACTAGATCTTTAAATCTCTCCCATCTTTCATGAAATGTCTCATCAGCTCTTTGCTTGATTTGACTTATCTGTGCCTGCAAAAATTGAGTTCTCTGTGAGGAAGAAAATTAATGCAAAAATTCACATTTCATATCATCCCAATTAGAGATAGAATGATACATCAAAGAATTAAACCACATCTTTGCTTTATCCTTCAAAAAGGAAGTAAATAAACAAAGTCTAGTAAATTCATCAGTTCTAGCTCTAGAAAAAAAAGTACTGCAAGTCAACTCAATCTGAGTCAGATGCTGATAAGGACACTCGGGTTTCGTTCCATAGAACTAAGGTATCAATGTCGTCCTCCCACGCTGAATCATGAAATTAAGTGCATTATTAGGTAAAACAGTGTAAGATGGTGCAGCAGTGCATGTAGGTTGCAAAAAAATTCATCAAATTATGTGGTGCAGGTGCAGCCATATTTTTTTAATTTCTTATTTTTTTTTTATTTTTTTTCAAAATTCTTTTTTCTCTTTTTTTCATGAGAAAAATTAAAATAATGGTAAAAACACTAGTTTGAAACTAAAACTGGCATTCCCCGGCAATGGCGCCAAAAACTTGACTCACTCTAAAAATGAGCAGCACGGAAGCTATTTGAATTGGTGTATTCCCAAGAGGGGGGTGGATTGGGTATTTAAAAATTCTTCCTACGTTAAACCAGATTCCATAAGTAGTATTACACAAACCTAGGTTCTTTCTATATAATCACAAAATCAATCAAATATTCAAACAATAAACATAAACATACAGGTGCAGAAAGTAAATTACAAAAAATAAACGTAACATCAGATATATTATCGAGATTTGGCCAATATTGCCTGCGTCCCTACCTCAAACTCACAAGTAAGAGGATTCCACTATGGTTGCTCACTTGCAGGTGGAGCGACACCGTTTAAAATACCTTACCAGGATGGTGCACCTAGTTCTTTTAACCAGGTCTGAACTAGTCTGGGACTATTCACAGGGCTAGTCTCCTTCTTTCGATCATACGTTGAGAATACAATAGATAATCAAATGAAATATTTTGTGCAACCAAATATTCTTCTAATACAAGTAGATGTGTACAACACTACGGCTCAAAATGCACTCACGTATGATATGAAAATAAGTTCAGCGTGAGTATGGTGATTTTTCTCAAAATAACTTATCGGAATCTTTGATTGAAATGTATGCAGTGAGTATTTCAAAGATTTAACCCCAGAAGATCTCTTCCAAAAAGATTTAAAAAAAAAAAATATTGTTCAAAGGAAGCTAGGGTTTTGTTTTCAAATGAACTTGCAAAAATAATGTGTGTGTGTGTGTGTAAGCACGATTGCAACTAGACTTTCCTAGCACAACATAAGTGTGCTCAAGTCTTTCAAAATAACTAATATAGATTTTCTCCCAACAATATTTATCAATAAAATATACGGGAGATTCCATAATTTACTCTCAAAAGAAATGATATTCAAGGTATGAATATTGAGAGTAAATGCTTTGAATAAAAAGAATGCCCTAAATAAAACCTCTCCTCCAAAATAGATTTTTCAATTGAAGAATGAAAAGAGAGTCAAATAATTAGTAAAAAATTAATGCCCAAATGAATGCTAAAAAACAATGCTCTCTTGTAAGATTTATCAAAAGAATAATAAAAGAGAGTAAAAATTAAGTATATATTTTCAGAGAATTTTTGGGCTAATCTTGTTGCTAATTATGAGTAATGAGGGTATATATAGAGTTGGGTAAAAATATGACCATTGGGGGCACGTTGGGTATTTTTTAAAATATTTAATTATGTTTAATGAAAAATAACCCTATTTAACACGTGGTAAAAATTGGCCAACCCTAGAGTTACGATCAACCATTTTTAAGGTTCGGTCGACGAGATTACTAGGTTTCGCCGACTAGGACATTTTTGAACTGAGGTTTTGGTCAACCATTTTTTAGGTGATTTTGGACCTCCAAGGTTCAGTCAACCAGGTCAAGTTCGGTTGACCAAATGTCATGGGTTCGGTTGACCAAATGTCATGGGTTCGGTCGACCAAGTCATTTTATAACTAGACATTCAATTGACCAGGGCATTGGGAAATCCCCACGTTCTTGTTCGATCGACCAGAGCCTTGATGTTCATTTTAAGATTGGTCGACCAGATGGTTAGCTGTTTGACCCTAGGGAGGTTTGGTCGACAGAAGTTGCTCTGTATGTTAGGGTTCGGTCGACCAAACACACTAACTTTGTGTATTCAAGTCCTAATCTCATTTGAAGTCACCCATGTTCACATGATTATCACTTCTAAGATATAGGGACTTTTCATGTGTATTTAGGGACCTAAATCTATGGTCTTTGAGCTAACCCAAAAAATCCAGCATTGGTCGACCGAAGGTCATTTGGTTCCCTATGGTCAATCTACGGTCGTGTTGAGCTTATCATTCACATCATGCATGCCATGCATTATTACAGACCAAATATAAAACAAAATTCATTACAAATTAAAAACATAAGTCTTCTTCTTCATCTTTGCTCTAATGCCTTCTTGGAATATGCTAGATGATGTGAGCTTTTAAGTTCAATTCTAGCTTCCATTTTCTATTTCCTTATGTGTGTTGAAATTTAAGCATGTTCACATACTAAATACACACATAAGATACTGGTGTTTCGTTAGCATCAAAACATATATTGGACTCGAAAAGCCAACAGAAGTTATCCCATGTATAGGAGTTCAGTAGTGTAATAATTAGCCCAAGGGCCAGATTGTCTCCTTAGGGAATGCAGTCTATTTCAAAATTTTGTGTAATCCCAAAAGAAATTAAGAAAAGAAAATTTTACTGAACATGGTTCAGATTCAGTTTCTTGGGATTTTTGAGATTTTGAGATGAAATTAAAAATTCGTAAAATTTAATTTATGAACCTAACACACACTAAATTAATGACAAAAAACAGGAAACAAGTACAATAAAATAGATGGTAACAAAATTAACTATGGAAAAATAATCGTACATCTAACCATTCAGACAGGGAATAAAACCTACATTTGAAATTTCAGACAAAGACCTAAAAATGAAAACTTTAGTATGCAAGTGAAGCATTCAACCATAAATTCATCAATTAACTACCAACTTAAATTTAAATTTAACACGATCAAGAAACCAAAATTAATTCCAACAATGATATTGAAATCTGACTTCAAAAATAACTCAAATAGAATTTAAACTTCGACAATGAAAAAGAGAATAATAAAAATTCTAACACAAACTTTAAAAAAAACTAAAAGTATTAATAATTCCAACTTTAAATTGAAGAAAAATAAAATCTTGATAATGAAAAAAAAAATCTAACAATAAATTAAAAAAAGAGAGAAGAAGAGAGAGATAAAAGAGGGAGGGAGGGAGAGAGAGAGAGAGAGTTGAACAAGCCGGGTAGGCAACTGCTATGTACGCCTCCTCTAGCCCCCCCCCCCCAACTCCCAAAGAAAAAGAAACCCTAGCCACCTACTCCTTAAAGCTGCCCTACTTCCTTACTTTTGAAAAGTTGCTCTATCCCCCCTTCACACGCATGGGCTCTAATGCATGAGCCATGCAAGCATGCACGCCCCACTCACCCAAGACCTGGAGCAACATTTTGGCCTTTTTGTTTTGTTCTAGTGCACGACCCAAGGAAGAAAACCCACAGCTCCTTTTTGCTTCCCCACCCGCACATGCCTCCAAGCTCTCACCTTCATGGGCTCTTTTGAAAGCCCAACACCTCTCTTTTTCATTCCTATTCAGCATGAAAACCCCTCATGTGGTCACATCCATGAAGTCCATAAGCTTGCCTTGCTTTTCAAAGCCCGTGGGTGTTCTAAACCCAATGCATGGCAAGCACATGCACACACACGGTTCTCTTCCATGCATACTGGCTGTGGAGACCCGAAAAAGTTATTCATGGATAATAATAATAATAATAATAATAATAATAATAATAATAATAATAATAATAATAATAATAATAATAATAATAATAATAATAATAATAATAATAATAATAATAATAATAATAAAGGAAAGAGAGGGGGAATGAAATTTTAAAAGGAGAAAACAGGGCTTCGTCAACGAACCCAGGGTCTTCATCAATGAATGTCCCATAGATTTTGGTGATAGGGTACATGTGTCTCATCAATGAGAGAATATCAAGAGTTTGGGGAATTTTAGGTTCACCGACAAAATAGCCTCCTCGTCGACGAAGTTCTTGCATGGGTTCATCGACAAACCACTTGATATCATCAACGAATGTCGGGTTATAAATATTGAAAATCCTTATTTTAGTGTGCATTTTCTCTCTCTTTCACTTTCTCCCTCTAGACCCACGATTCCCTGTCCTTCTCTCTTTGTTTTCGGCTTCATTAAAGCCTGGATTGACGATCAGGAACCGTCACGAGGTTTTTGGGAAAATTCTCTACAACATAGGCGGAGTAGATTTTTAGTTTGGAGTTCTGGGGCATCATCTAAAAATTAGGGTAAGAGATTTTATGGTTTAATGGTTTGTTTGAAGTATTTGAAATCTGGGAAGTATAATACAGAAATTGTTGAGGGAAATGAGTTGATTGATTAGGTAAAAATGTGATTTTTAGGCTTTTGAGCTGTGAACACCGAGGAGCGTCAAATTTAGGGTGTTAGTAGACCTCTCGATAAGTCAGGTAAAGGGAATAAATTATTATAGTTGATTTGGGAAATACTGATTGAGTTATCATATGAAAATGGTATTATGATATTTTACCTGAAATTTATTATGATATAAATATCAAATGAAATTTTTGTGGCATATGATTTATACTGAGATATGTTTGAAATTGGGTTAAATGATTTACCTTAAAAATTATGAGATTATGAAATGCATATTAAAATACAGGGTTAAAATGTGGAAAATGATGAAAGTAATTTGTTTTGAAAATATATCTTCGAAGAAGTGATGAAATGCGAAATATGGAAATGTGTTTTTGAGAAATATTGAATAATGTGAAACGAGATATGTATATGGTAATATGAGATGAAATGAGTTGTGAATACTGATTATGTGAGTATTTCAATGTTAATACTACAATACAGACATTGAAATGTGAAAAAGAGGAATGAAAATATCGCAATGTAAATACTACAATATGAATGTGACATAAGTATACTGAAAATGTGAACATTGCAATGATAATGCTGCAATGAGAAAAAAGATATGTGAATACTGGTATACAAATATGAATATGAGAATATGAGAAAGGGAAATATTGCAATGTAAAATGCTGCAATATGAATATTGAATTGTGAGAATTGAAATGTGAAATTATGAAATATGAATACAAAAATGAAATTGATGAAATGTCAATACCGCATAAAGATTGCGAGTATGTGGTAGTGAAACCTTGATAGATTGATAGGGAAACCCTAATGATGGGTAGTGAGATTGAGCACGATACCGTTGCTATTGGAGACAATGCAACCATATGGACTCATGGAGCGTGTGCCGTGATAGTCGACAAAAATATTTAGTAGAGTTATCGTGCCTGTTGAGTCCGCACAGGGGCTATAAGCCGGCTAGTCGTACTATAGATTGGGATATATGATATGATACTTTGATCTAACCGGGTCGGCCAACCGTGGTTTGATCTAGCCTTTTGTCACACAACCCTATTCATGGGGGGAAGCATGATGTGGAGCAATATTCGCAAGGTAGCCATGAGTTACAGACACGAATGTATTAGTTATGAGGACACTCATGAGCTTGTGAAATGGAAATGAAAATTAAAAGAACTTCGCTGGCAGTTGTTGCCAAACCTAAGTTACTTGGGTAAAAATACAAACGATATCAGGGCAGAGGGAAGCTACTTGTATAGGCGGGTAAGCTTCCCTATTCTCAAGAACTTCGCTGGTAATTCTGGATTGCGTGGGTATGATTTTGGAAATGAAAGTAAAAGCTTATAAAAGCTTGTGTTGTATATCTATATGATTGTAATTGTGGAAATGGTATATTTTCTTAGAAGATACTATCACTAATTTATTTATATGTTATGATATAATGAAACTCATACTGCCACATACTGTAGATATTATATTTCGTCTTACTGAGATGTGTCTCACCCAATCATTTAAATATTTCAAGAAACCGAGATAGACCTGGTGATAGAGCTCTGAGATACCCTGGTTAGACAAGGTGAGTATTTTGAGCTTGGGAGGTTTGATTCCCCTAGAGGTTTTGTGGTAGACTTGTATTTATGGATGGTTGGTACTGTGGTATATGTATTTGCTATGGTATGTATATGTATGATGACTTTTGCTGTTAGATTTGTACATATGAGTATGATTGTGTACCCGGTACCCACTTTGGGTTGAGTTATCTTTGTATGGTATCAGAGGTGTTGACATGGTCGATATGTGATGATATGTATTTTATAAATAAAAAAATGGTATGAAAAATTGGGGCATCACAGTTTGGTATCAGAGCCTAGGTTGCTAGGTTCTACAAACTTTAGTAAACAACAGAATACAATACCAGAGTATAGGAATGGGTATTGATGAGACATGAGTCAGCTGTGGTTAGAGAATGAGATTGGGATCTAGGGTTTTATCTTGCAACTTGGAGGTAGGAGTTCTGTGATTGTTTCTGTGTTTTTCCTGAGGTGACAATTTCAGGAAAACCATAGATATTATCATCGATTCTTGTTTTTAAATGGTAGGACTGAATCTTAAATGGGATTTGAGGATGTGGAGACAAATGTTCATAGAAGAGTAAATTTATGGGTTATAGCGGTGTGTTGGTTGTGTGATAGTAATTGTATGCTGAGACTAGTTGTTTCCTTTGCATGATGGATCTAGGGAGTAGTAGTGCACATACTGGGGGTGATGATGCAGGGCCTTCCAGTATGGATGGTGGAGATCCTGATGTTGTACTGCATAGTGTCACCCAGCAGGTGATGGCTGAGATGGCTAGAGGTTCAAGGGAGCGGAGTTCCACAATTGAGTAGTTCACGTGTATGAGACCCCCATCATTCTCTAGAGGAGCTAACCCACTTATAGCTGAGAACTAGGTCTAGAACATAGAGGATATGATGGTAGTTCTTCCATGTACAGATGAGTAGAAAGTCTTATTTGCAGCATTTAAGTTGACTGAGGATGCAAAGTATTGGTGGAGATCAGTCAGATTGCAAGAAGAGCAAAGATCGAACCCTATAGTGGTGACGTGGAGCTGCTTTAGGAAGATCTTTTTCAAGAGATACTTTCCCGCTACTATTGGGAGTGCGAATGTAGCAAAGTTTTTGCATCTGATGCAGGGGCCAATGACAGTACAGTAGTATGCAGCTAGATTTATTGAACTGTCTCGGTTTGCACCGTATTTGGTACCAAACAAGGAGAGGAAGGTGAGAAAGGTTGAGGGCCCGAAGCAGAGTCTGTTTGAGCAGGTGATAGGCTTTCGAGCTTAGACATTTACATAGGTAATAGATAGGGCTATCGTGATTGAGAGTGGCCTTTAGAGAAGCACCGTAGCACAGAGCCAACGAAAGTGGCCCGTGCCTCTAGATGTATGCATTATTATAGACCAAATAATAAAAATTAAATGCAATTATGTTGACCTTATAGGTCATATCCCATTTTGATTATGACAAATACTTTGGTATTTAATGTTTGATGAGTTTGTGTGCATGATCAATTGGAAGTTTCATATGGTGCACGTGGACTTGAAGAAAATAAAGACCCAGAATATTTTGTCAATTTTGTACACAAACTGTATTGTGAATCTGTTGTATTCTAAGCATGTCTTGAAGGGGTGATAATCTAGCCCGGAATGATTTTATCAGTTGAGGTTAGCCCCATTAATTGACCTGGTTGTATTAGGTGCCTCTCCACCCGTTAAGTGAGCCGTAGTGGAATCCTTGTGCTTGTGAGCCAAGGTAGGGATGTAGGCACATTTTCTATACCTCGATAATATATTTAGCGTCCTACTTGATTTACTGTGCTTGCTTGAGTAATTTATTTATGCAATTTAATTTTAGTTGCATTTATTGATTCATTTAATTATTTGCTTTAGATTGACCCTAGGGTTGTGTAATACTGGTGCTAGATATTTGACCTAGGAGGGAAAAATTTTAAAATACCAATTCATCCCCTTTTTGGGATTACAGTAAAACCAACAATTAGTATTAGAGCCTGGTAGCTTAGACTATTTTTCTACAAAAGATCAAGATGACTCATAACACTATAACCCCTTTCCCTGAGGGACCTCTTCCACACGTCCTCCTATTTTCAGCGGTGTCTATTACACCTTTTGGAAAAAAAAGGATGCGTATTTATCTTTCGCATATTCACTGGAAGATGTGGAGAGTTATCTCTAAGGGAAACTATGTCCCCATGAAAACTGAAGGTAAAACTAATGTTCTTAAGACAGAAGATGAATATACTGATGAGGATATGAAAACTGTTAGTTTAAATGTTGTTGCCATGAGTAATCTCTATTGTGGACTTAATGTTAATGAATTTAACAAATTTATAGCTTGTTTTTTAGCTAAGGAGATTTTGGATAAGTTAGAGGTCACCTATGAGGGTACTAGAGACGTTAATGATAGTAGGATAGACATGTTGACGAGTGAGTATGAAGCATTTAGAATGAATATTGGTGAGTCCATTCAGAGCATGTACACTCACTTCACACACATTATTAATTCATTGCATGCATTAGGTAAGACCTATCCCACGTATGAAATGATCAGAAAAATCCTTAGGGGTTTGCCTCCTATTTAGGAAGCAAAGGCTAGTGCCATATATGAGAATAGAGACCTTAAGGCCGTGTCACTAGATGAACTGATAGGTTTAATTATCACCTATGAGTTAGCTTTTAATGAGAGGCTGAATGAGCATAATAAAATGAAGAAAAATACTACCTTCAAAACGTCTACTAATACTTCTAGTGAGTGCAGTAAACCTGAATCTGGAGATGATATGGCTATGCTTACTTGGAAGTTCAACATGTTCTTTAAAAAGAATAGTAGGCCATATAGAATGTTCAGAGATTCGATATCTAAGAAGGGAGAATCCAGAAAAAAAAAAAAAAAGCTCCCACGTGTTACAATTGTAACAAGGTTAGGCGCATCAAACCCAACTACCCATTACTGAAGAAGGATTTTAGGAAAAAGAAGAAAGCCATGAAAGTAGGCACCTCGTGAGATAAACAAAGTACCAATGATTCAGATTCAGACTGTAGTGATTCGGAGGTTGCTAACCTGTGCTTGATCTCACACGGTGATGAGGTATTGTCTTCCTGCTCCTTATCTTCATATTATTCTGATGATGATGATTGTGATTCTAATAGCATGCTTGCTTATAAATAATTGCAATATGAATATAGTCGCGTGTCAAAATTGCTAGATAAAATGACTAAGGAAAATGATTTTTTTGAAAAAGAAATGTGAAAATTATTCAAAGCTTGTTGAAATGGGAAAATATGTCTATTCCACTTGGTAAGAAGAAAAGAATGTGAAAATGATTGAACTTGAAAGAAAATTGGAGGATAGCTCCAAAGTTATTTATAAATTCACAAAGGGCCAACGCAATTTTGAAATAAAAATCCTTGGGGCCCAAAGAAACTCTCTTAGTAAAGAAGGTCTTGGATTTAATGGTATTGAAAACATGAGACGACCTGATCTTTACTTGGGACACTTTACTCGAAAATCAAACTCCCAAATTCCACCTAAAGATCCTCGATGTCGATTGATATGTTTTAAATGCAAAGAGATTGGTCACATTCAGTTTGACTGTCGATTTAGAGACAAGCATGTAAAAGTTAAAAAGGTGTGGAGAGTCAAAGGTGAATCAGGAACTAACCCCTTTCGACCCAACAAAATTTGGGGACCAGCGTCAGTTACCTAGATATTTTTGCAGGTGTGTTTAAGGTCGTCTTCTTCCAAGGATAAATGGTACTTGGATAGCGGCTGCTTATGGTACATGACCGACAACAAGGCCAAGTTTGCATCCATCACTCCCAAGGAAGGAGGATTCGTGACATTCAGGGACAACGCAAAAGGGAAAACCATTGGCATAGGTAACGCTGGTAAGGAACCTTCTCTAGTTATTGATAATGTATTGCTTGTTGATGGCTTGAAACATAATTTGTTAAGTATTAACCAATTGTGTGATAAAGGGTATAAAGTATCTTTTTAAAATGATAAATGCATTGTTGAGAGTAAATCTGATAATAAAGTACTTTTTACTACTGAACGTTATGAAAATGTATACACCACTAGTTTTGATAATTTAACTTCTCAACAAATTACATGCTTTTCTGCTATAAATAAAGCTAGTTGGTTGTGGCATAGACGTCTAGGACATGCTAGCATGGATCTCTTGCCAAAACTTATCAAAACAAATTTAGTTAAAGGCTTACCAAAAACACATTTTGTGAAAGATAAAATTTGGGATGCCTGTCAGATGGGTAAGCAAACTAAATGAAGTTTAAAAAAAAAAGAAATTCATATTCACCACTAGACCACTTGAAATGCTACACTTAGATTTATTTGGTCCTAATCAAGTTCAAAGTTTAGGTGGAAAATTGTATGCTTTTGTTATTGTGGATGATTTTTCTAGGTTCACATGGGTGCTATTTCTTTATCATAAAGATGAATCATGTAAACAATTCACTAAATTATGTAGAAGAATTCAGAATGCAAAAGGCTATAAAATCACACACATAAGAAGCGATAGTAGAATTGAATTAAAAAATAATGGCATAGAAAACTATTGCAAATGATGTTGTAGAAAGGAAAAATAGATCCTTGCAAGAAATGGGTAGGACTATGCTTAGTGAACACAAATTACTCAAATATTTCTGGTCTGAAGCAGTGAACACTGCTTGTTATGTAATGAATAGAGTATTAACCAGACACTCACTTAATAAGACTCCATATGAATTGTGGAACAACCATAAACCTAACATTTCATATTTTCGTGTCTTTGGTTGTAAGTGCTTTGTACTTAGAGATAATGAACACCTAGGGAAATTTGGCTCTAAATCTGATGAAAGTATTTTCCTAGGTTACTCAACTAATAGTAAAGCATATAGAGCTTTTAATAAAAGAACAATTACTGTTATTGAATCTATTCATGTTGTGTTTGATGAATCTAATTCATTTTCTAAAAGAGATTATGAAGATGATATTGATATTAGAAAGGGATTAGATAAGCTATCTATTGAAAATAATGTGGACAAAAATTCAAAAATCAATGATACATCAATTAAAGAAAATAAAGTTGAAAGTGAGGTTCATGAACTGCCTAGGGATTGGAAATTCATTAGGAACCATCCTTTAGATCAAATCATAGGTAAACCTTCACGTGGTATAGCCACCCGATCTTCCTTAAGAAACCCAGTGAGTCATTTTGCATTTCTATCCCAGGAAGAACCCAAAAATATTAAGGAAGCCATAAACGATGAATCTTGGGTAATGTCTATGTAGGAAGAGCTTAACCAATTTGAAAGAAGCAAAGTGTGGACCCTAGTTCCTAAGCCCAATGATCGTACCATTATTGGAACTAAATGGGTTTATAGAAATAACAACGATGAAAATGGGCTAATTACTAGAAACAAAGTTAGACTAGTTGCCTAGGGACATAATCAGGAAGAAAGGATAGATTTTGAGGAAACTTATGCTCCCGTAGTTAGAATGGAAGTCATTCTATGTTGCTTGCTTATGTTGCTTTTAAGAACTTTAAATTGTACCAAATGGATGTTAAAAGCACATTCTTAAACGGCCATACAAATGAAGAAGTATATACAGAACAACCACCAGGGTTTGAAAATCATAAATATCCTAATCATATTTTTCGGTTATCCAAAGCCTTGTACGGATTGAAACAAGCTCCTAGAGCTTGGTATGAAAGACTTAGTGGTTTCCTCCTAGATAATGGTTTAACAGGGGAAAAATTGACACTACACTTTTTATCAAAACTAAAAATGATCATATATGCTCCTTGTCCAAATATATGTTGATGATATAATCTTTGGAGCAACTAATGATGAATTGTGTAATGAGTTTTCCAAATGCATGCAAAGTGAATTTAAAATGAGCATGATGGGTGAACTGAGTTTCTTCTTAGGTCTTCAAATTAAACAAGCTAAGCATAGAACCTTTATATGCCAATCTATATATGTTAGGGACTTGCTAAAGAAATTTAATATAGAAGATGGCAAAATTTTTGGAACTCCCATGAGTTCTTCCACAAAACTTGATAAAGATGAGCAAGGCATCTCTATTGATGTGAAACTATATCATGGCATGATTGGTAGTCTCCTATACCTTATAGCTAGTCAACCTAATATCATGTTTAGCGTGTGTATGTGTGCTAGGTTTCAGGTTGCTCCTAAGGAGTCTCATTTGTTAGTCATGAAAAGAATACTTAGGTACCTATTTGGGATGGTAGAATTAGGCTTATGATACCCTAAGCATACGACTTTTGAAATTGTTAGCTACACTGATGATGACTTTGTCGGTAGTAAGGTTGAAAGGAAGAGTACTAGTGGCACTTGTCACTATTTTAGAAAATCTCTAGTTTCTTGGTTCTCCAAGAAGTAGAACTCAGTTGCCTTATCCACAGTTGAAAATGAATATATTGTGGCTGGAAGTTGTTGTGCTCAAATGCTTTACATAAAGCAACAACTCATGGATTTTGGATTGCATTACGATATGGTTCCACTTAAATGTGATAATACTAGTGCAATTAATATCTCTAAAAATTCTATCTCACATTCACGAACCAAATATATTGAGATTAGATATCATTTCATTCGTGATCATGTGCAAATAGGGGATATGGCACTTGAGTTTGTGTGTACTAGTGAGCAGTGGGTTGATATTTTCACCAAACCTTTTCAGGAAGATAGGTTAATACAGATTATACGTGAGCTAAGCCTAATGCATAGTAGAGAGGCCACATAGATTTTTAATAGAGTGCATAAACTTAGGGGGAGCTACTCACCTAGAAACGTATGGCTCTGAAAATTTAAAATCTATCATTGCCTTATACCTTGTGAATTTATTTGTCTTGCATGTTGATAATTATACTTATGTTTTCCATTTTGATTCATACTGGACTGTTTGGGTTACTTGTTGTTGATATATTGTAAATTTGAACTCAATCAGGTCATTTCTATACAGATATTTTTGGGAAATGCTTTATTTTCAAACGGCATGCTGCTGAAATTTCTAAAATTCTTCCCAACCATATCTTGTAGTTAAATGATTCTCATTCAATGTCTTGCCTATATGCTTCAAATTTATTATGGCCCTCTTTGCTGTTGTCAAAAGGGGGAGAAGTTAGGCAAAATTGGGTACCTTAGGAAAAAGTGTTTGAACTTTTAAAAACTTTACATTTCTCTTATGCATAGTTTCAGGGGGAGCCTTTCTTGGCTGTAACCATTTTTGCATAAGGTATTTGTCATCATCAAAAAGGGGGAGATTGCTGACCTTATAGGTCATATCTTGTTTTAATTATGACAAATACTTTGGTATTTAATGTTTGATGAGTTTGTGTGCAAGATCAATTGGAAGTTTCATATGGTGCACATGGACTTGAAGAAGACAAAGAACCAGAATGTTTATTTTTTTTCATTTAATTAAGTTATATTTGGGTCTGCAATATTTAAATATTAATGGTCTGTAATAATTAATGCATTGCATGCATGATAGGACAGATAAGCTCAAAGACGTTAGACTGACCATAGGTCCCAAAACATCGCATGAAAAAACCCCCTATAACTTATAAATAATTATTATGTGAATAGGGGTGACTTCAAATGATATTAGGACTTGAATGCACAAAGTTAGTGTGTTCAGTTGACTGAACCCTAACATACAGAGCAACTTCGGTCAACCGAACCTCCCTAGGGTCAAACAGTTGACCATCTGGTCAACCAATCTTTAAATGAACATCAACGCTTTGGTCGACCGAACTGGCACGTGGGGATTTCCCAACGCCCTAGTCGACTGAACCTCTAATTATAAAATGACCTGGTCGATCAAACCCATGAAATTTAGTCATCTGAAGTTGACCTAGTCGACCGAACCTCGGAGGTCCAAAATTGCCTAAAAAATGGCCTTAATTCAAAAATGTCCTAGTCAACCGAATCCAGTAATTCTGGCCGACCGAACCTTAAAAATGGTCGATTGAAACTCTCAGGTTGCTCAAATTTTACCAAGGTTAAAACATGCTTAACTTTTACTAACCCTGTTTAAACTTTCTCAAAAATACTAAATAGGTCCCGAACGGTTATATTTTTTGGGGTCTCTATATATACCCCTTCATTTGGTTTGATTAGAACCCAATTAGAAAACATCATTAGCAAATTCTCTTTGAAATTATGAAACCCTATTTTTCAAGTTCAAGCTATCCTCTTCCATTCTTACTCATTCTTGTTACAAAAATTGTTTTGTAAGAGTGTTCTTGTGATTATCTTATAAAGCTTGTACTCTCATTTGATCTGTTTGATTGAGATTTATTTTATTTGAGAGTAAGCTTTGAGTTTTTCTTGGAGACTTTGTTAATAAGTCTTCCTTGGAAAAACTCCTTAGAGCTTGTGAGTTTTGCATTATCATTGTTATACTCAAGAGCTTGTATTGTATTTTGTTTGTGAAATAATTTTTTAGAAACTAATTTCATATATCTTTTCTGGGTGATTTGAAGAAAAATATTTTTGAGATATTTTCTTGTGTACTGAAGATCTTTGTTGCTACATCTTGTCATTGATATTATTATCTTGACACAAAGATCCTACAACATATACTCTCACATTTTGATTGATACACTGGCATTGTTTTGAGAGTGGACATTGAGACTACATTGAGCTTATCATATCCTATCATACTATAGTGTGTTGATTATATTAGTACAAACCTACTTATTTGAGAAGCATATATTTTGTACACAAACTGTATTGGGAATCTATTGTATTCCAGGCATGTCTTGAAGGGGTGATAATCTAGCCCGGAATGATTTTATCGGTTGAGGTTAGCCCCATTAATTGACCTGGTTGTATTAGGTGCCGCTCCACCCGTTAAGTGAGCCATAGTGGAATCCTTGTGCTTGTGAGCCAAGGTGGGGATGTAGGCACATTTGCTGTACCTCGATAATATATTTAGCGTCCTACTTGATTTACTGTGCTTGCTTGAGTAATTTACTTATGCAATTTAATTTCAACTGCATTTATTGATTCATTTAATTATTTGCTTTAGATTGACCCTAAGGTTGTGTAATACTAGTGTTGGATATCTGACCTAGGAGAAAAAAATTTTAAAATACCAATTCACCCTCCCCTCTTGGGACTACAGTAAAACCATCAAATTACAAATGAAAATATTTGTCTTCGTATTCTTCTTTTTCTTTTGCTCTTATGTTCTTCATGGAATGCGCCAGATGATGTATTCTTTAAGTCTTATGGCTTCCATCATCAGTCCATTTATGTGTGTGTTGAAATATTACATGTTCAAGCACTTAAAAACACATATAAGAATTTTGTTCTTTGTCAGCATCAAAACAGGGATCAAACTCAGAAATTCAACACAACCATATAATTAACTCACTTAATACACTAGAAAAGAAGTACACTACATACGAGATAATTAGGAAAATCCTTAGAGGACTTCCTCCCATTTGAGAACCTAAGGCCACTGCCATAACTGAAGGCCAAAACTCAAAGAATACGACCCTAGAAGAACTTGTAGGATAGCTTCTCACGTATGAAATGACTATAAATGAAAGAACTACGGAAGTTAGTAAACAAAAGAAATCAATAGCTTAAGTGAGGAAGAGGACAATGAGTTGGACAATGATGATTTAGCCCTATTCACTAGACGTTTAGGCAAATTCTTCAAAAAGAATAAAAGATTTGTTAGAAAATTTAGAGGGTCTAAAACAGACAAAGGTGAAACAAGCAAGAAAGAAACAAAGAATGAACCCCCGACTTGCTATAACTGTAAAAAGGTAGGACATATAAAGCTCGATTGTCCACAGCTTAAGAAAGATGCTAAGAAGAAGAAAAAGAAAGCAATGAAAGCAACGACTTGGGATGACTCCAACTCAAGTTGTTCGGAAAACAAATCAAGTTATCAAGAAATAGTAAACCCGTGCTTCATGGCGAAAGATGATGAGGTAAACTCCTATTCAAACTCATTTACAGAATCAAGTGATGAATCTTGTAATGACTCGTGTGAGAGCATGCCTTCGTATAATGAAATTCAAGATGAATTATTTTCACTGCATAAGAGGTTCATAAAAGTTTCTAAGAGAAACATCACACTTAAAGGACCAAATAAAATGTTAATGAACCAACTAGAGTCATGTAAATCAGTTGAAAAAGAAAAGGACCTAGTTATTAATAAACTTGAAAATAAAATAAATTAGATGGTTAAAGATCTAGTAAGGCTGCAAGCTAACTGTAAAGGAATAAAGGATTCTGAAATACTTTTCCTAGAAAGTAAAATTCAAGATTAAACCCAAATTATTTACAATTTTACAAGAGGTAAGGCAAACTTCAAGAAACTAGTTGGATCACAAAGAATGTCTTTGGATAAGGAAGGAATATGATTCAATGGAGTTGAGAACAAGAAGAAAAAGAACCTCTACATGGGGTACTTTGTAAAAGCCTCAAAAAATTATGCAAGCACTTCTTCAACTAATGCATATGAACACACTACATGTTTCTTATGTAAGGATAGGGGACACATAAAATTTGAATGTCCATTCAAGAGAAAGAATGTTAAAACCAAAAAGGTGTGGAGAGTTAAAAATGATACTAAAACAAACTCAAAAAGACCTAAGAAGGTTTGGGTACCAAAAGTAACATCTTAAATCTTGTTTTGTAGGTATGTTTTAGATCCACACCATAAAAAGACAAATGGTACTTGGATAGTAGATACTCAAGGTATATGACCGGAGACAAGTTAGATTTCACCTCATTAACACTAAAGGATGCAAGACATGTCACCTTTGAAGACAATACTAAAGGAAGAATTATTGGCATCAGTAAAGTCGGTAAGGAACTGTTGAAATTGGTGTATTCCCAAAAGGGGGGGGGGGGTGAATTGGAATTTTAAAACTTTCCTAGGTTTAACTCGAGTCAAAAGAAGTATATTGCAACCTAGGGTCTTTCTAAACAAATTCCAATACACACAATATTCAAAGCATGTATGAAGAATGATTAAGGCAATAAATAATTAAACATACACGTGCATGTATCAAAGTGCGGAAATATAAAGAGTATAAGGGAAATAGAGAATGACACACAATATGATATTGGGGTTCGACCAACACTACTTACGTCCCCTCCTCAAGCTCAAAAGTAAGAGGATCCCACTAATGCTCGCTTAATAGGTGGAGCAACACAGTTTACAACACCTTACAAGATGGTGCACTTAGTTGTCCTAACCGAGTTTGAACAAGTGCAGAACTATTCACGGGGCTAGTCTCCCTTTTCTAACAACCCGTCGGGAATAAAATAGATAATAAATATAAATTTTGATACAATATCAATGCTTCTCCAATAAGCAAGTATGTACCAATATAATCATTGCACTTCAATATGATAGGATTTATAAGCTTAATGAAGTATACTAAAACAACTCTCAAGAAAATGACAATATAGCAATTGATATGTGAGAGTGTAGTGTGAGAGATTCTTTGAAACAATATCTATATTTGTATATGTATATATCAATCACAAATATGGTTTCAAAGATTTTAAGAACACTATCAAATGTCTCAAAAATAATTTATAAAGTATTAAGCATAAGAGATATTTAAATTTCTAACTTGTCAAAAATATTTTGCTAAAAGCACAAGACAAGCTCTTGAATCTTGCAACAAGAATGCAAGACTTACAAGCCTTAGAGAGTTTTCCCAAAGAAAATTATGAATGAAATCACAAGGGAAAACTCAAGCTTACTCTCAAAAAAAAAAATTAAGACCAATCAAAGAGTATGAGAGTGTAAGCTTGTATGGATTAGCTTTAAAACACACTTAGCAAAGAAATATTTCAATAGGAATATGCAAGAGAGGGGTTTTTAAGCTTGTACAGGAAAAATAGGTATTCAAAAATTATGAGGGTTTTTTCTAATGATGTTTTCTAACTTTCTACTAATTAAGCCATATGAAGGAGCATATATTGACACTCCTCAAAATATGACCGTTTGGGACTCAATCAGTATTTTTGAAAATTTTTAAAAATGCTTAAATAAAAATAATTCAGTTTAAACATGTTTTATTGCAGTAAAAATTTTGGCAACCCGAGAGGTTTGGTCAACCGTATTCAAGGTTCAGTCGATCATATCACTAAGTTCGGCCGACCGTGGCATATTTGAACTGTGGTTTTGGTCAACCGTCCAAAGGCAATTTTGAACCCTTCGTAGGTTTGGTCAACCATGGCTTGGGTATGGTTGACCACTCATAAGGTCTGGTTGACCCAAGAGAAAATGAACTACCCATTCGGTTGACAAGGTTGTTGGGGTGTTAGACACGCTTCAATTCGGTCGACAGTGGACGACACATTCATTTCAGAACGTTTGATTGAGCGAAGTCAATTTGTTGGCCTTACAAGGCTTAATATCCTATTTTAATGCTAACAAACAAGTGGATCTTAAAATGCTATGTTAAGTGATGTATTTTCATCACTAAATGAAGAATGCAAGGTTAAAGAGTTCATGAGAGCTTATACCTCAGATAAGGATGATTATATCAAGCTTGAAGCATGGATTTAAAGATTAAAACTTGAAGATCATTAGAGCATTGATATTAAAGAAATAGCTTCAAATAATGAAAGCCCAAGTGATCGACATGGAAAGCGTAAAGAAAGATGAAACAAGTATAAAGGCCTCAAGGAATTCAAGAATTGAAAAAGTTTAGGAAATTTCATCAAAGAATTTCAATATGGATACATGAAGCTCTTAGGTAAATTTATTGGACCTAGATACCTTTGAACATACTTTGAAAATATTTTTATAAGGTTAAAAATTGTTTCAAAAAGGTTAGAATTATTTTTGAAATGAAAAGCACCAAAAAGAGGATTTCTCAAATGCTGTCAATTTTTCTACATCTGCATTAATGCACATTTTTCTCTATCAAAAAGTATTTATTTTAAAATTTTGTTAAACATGAAAGTTTTAGGATTTTATCTTATATTTCATTTGACACCAAGATCATCAAATTTTGAGTTAAACATAGAAATTTATGACCAAAATACGGATGGGTTCTTGAAGTTGTCAGCTTGACAACAGTCTGTCATAAAAGCTAGTGTTGCACTGTCAGACGACTGTCCATGTTTGGACATATGCCTGCCACCCTACTGCCCCTTTAATTTAAGTGGATAGATGACTGCCACAAATGGACAGTCATCTGTCACCATGGCAAATTTGAAAATTTCATAACGGGCAAATTTTTAAAAGAGGTTGCTTGGGGCTCAAAATTTATGAAAACTTGGGGGATACTTCAACACACTTGGGGACCAAGTTACGTAACTTTTAAAGTCTATAAATAAGCCTCAAAGATCATTGAATCAACACAACCAAGAATTCAAATTCTAAAAAAATTCAAAGTCTCTCTCAAATTGCTCTCAAATTCTCAAGGCTCTCTCTTGCTCTCAAGCTCACATATTGTGCACGAATTCAACTGAGTTTTTGATCTTCTTCCACTGGAATTGTGCTACAAATTCTAAATCTTTCAAAGAATTAATCGGTGATATACTTCCTTGAGCTTCAAGTTAATTTCCATATTGTTATTTACTTTGAAGTATATAGTGCCGTAATTGTTGTACTAATAAGCTCTTTGAGAAGCAAAATTTTTGTACACATATTGTGGTTGAATTTCTTGTAGATTGATGATTCCAAGGGTTGTTTGAATCATTGGCTAAGTAAGGGGATATTGCTTAGAGAGGTGAGCTCTAGCCTATATAAGGAGTGACTGAACGAGGGGATATCGTTTGGAGAAGGCGGGCTCTAGCCTTAACTAAGGAGTGTTGTAATCGGTATTGTTCCACCCGCCAATGGAACTGAACTAGTGAATCCTTTGGTGGTTTTCGAAAGGTGAGGATGTAGGCTGGGAATAAGCCGAACCTGGTAAAAATTTCCATCTCACTCTCTCTTTCCCTTACTCTTTATTTTCAGCATATTTAAATTGCGTTGATGGTTTTTTTGATAATCATATATACTACGTAATATAGAAATCAAGTAAACTTAAAGTTTAATTTTGATTTGGGTTGCGAAAATCGAAAGGGAGTACGTTGGTTATACCATATCTTGCGGAAACCATACGGGAGTACGTTACTTGGTTAACAGCCCAAGGATAAATTAACTGAGAGTTTAGTTGAGTTCTGAATATTGAGAAGAGTATGAATGTGTTGTTGAAAACATATTGAAGAAGCAAATCTATATCAGCAAGGTATAAATTATAATTCAACTACAGGGCTTACAAATTCATAATCACGGGGCTTATATAAACAAACAATGTCTCAAGATCTTATATTACCAAAATGTTGAATACTTTATGTCTTGGCTTGGTTGTTTATTGTTTAACTTGTATTTGGAAAATAAATTGATTGTTTGGTTTGAAGATTGTGTTTAATTGATTGATTGTTTAATTGTGTTATTGATTGGATAAAAGAACTAAGTTCTTGATTGATTAAAGAATTAAAAAAAAAACAAGTCAAGAATTAGTTAAAAGAAAGAAAAGAAGTTTAAGGTATTTTAAAAGGACTTAAAATAAATTTTTAGAATCCAATTCACCTCCTCCCCCCCCCCCCTCTTCTTGGGAAGCTATTCCTAATTTCAATTGGTGTCAAATAGGCTTATAGAAATTGTTAACTAGAAGCTATAAAAAGATCTAAATGGCTAACTTAGGCGTAGCTCCCTTTGGAGAGGGACAATCTTCAATTAGGCCACCAATTTTTTATGGTTTGGACTATACTTTCTGGAAAAAGAGAATGCAAATATATCTCCAAACTATGAATTGGAAAGCATGGGAGGTTGTCATGGAAGGTGACCAAATTCCCACTAAGATCGTTGATGGAAAACAAGTCCCTAAGGAGAAAATTGATATGACAGATTTAGACTATAAGATGCTGCAAATAAATTCTAGTGCCATGAATGCTCTATATTGTGCTTAAGATGCCAATGAATTTAATAGAGTAATGGCTTGCAAATTAGCTAAGGAAATATGGGAGAAGCTAGAAGTCACTTACGAAGGCACTATAGATGTTCGGGATAATAGGATCGATATGCTTACAAGTGAATATGAAGCTTTTAAGATGAACCCAGATGAATCTATAACTAGCATGTTTACTAGGTTCACTAACATAATAAATTCCCTAAATGCATTGGGAAAAACCTACACTACTTATGAAATTATAAGGAAAATTCTTAGAGGGCAGCCACTGCCATAATCGAAGGAAGAAATTTGAAAAACACTTCCTTAGATGAACTTATAGGTTCTCTCCTTACATATGAAATGGCAATGAATGAAAAGAATGGAAAAACCAAAGCCCAAGAATCAATAGCCTTTAAAGCCTTAAAAGAAAACTCACGTAATGAAATGGATGAAGATGAAGAAGCCTTCATATCTAAAAGGCTAGCAACGATACTAAGAAGGAGAAACAAATTCAAGAGAAGAAATCAAAAAACTGAATCAGATGAATCAGAAGAAGAAGTTAGCAAGAAATCAAAAAGTAAATCTCCTACATGCTATAATTGCAACAAAGCTGGACATTTAAAACCGAAATGTCCTCTACTTAAGAAAGAGTCTAAGAAGAAAAAGAAAAAGGCCATGAAAGCCACTACTTGGGACATGATGAGTACAAGTAGTTCTGAAATTGAATCAAGTGACCAAGAGGTTGCTTATACCTGTTTTATGGCTTGGGATGATGAAGAAAGCTCCTCATCTAAATCATCAAATAATACTTGTAGTGATGAATCCAATGACGAAAGCATGCCATCTTATGAAGAACTTCAAAATGACTTATTCAAGGTGCATAAGATGTTAATTAAAGTAACCAAACAAAACTCATCATTGAAAAGCAAGAATGAAGGAATGATGAAAGAGTTAGAATCACTTAGAAAATCTGAAAGAGAAAAGGATTCAAGAATCAAGAAAATAGAAAGTAACAATGAAGCTATGACAAAGGAGTTAGAATCTAAAAATCTTGCTGAAAATAAAAAAGATTTGAAAATTAAAGAATTAGAATGCAAGAATGAAAAAAGGATAGAAGAACTTAGATCCCTATCCTCTACGGTATATGAAAAAGATATATATATTTCTGAATTAGAGGATAAAATCATAAAATTATCTCTAGAATTAGAGAAATCACAAAAGAAGGTTGATGACAAGAAAGATAAAGAGATAAATGATCTCAAGAATCAAATTGAAGATAAAGAAAGAATTATTTACAACTTTACAAAAGGGAAGGAAAATCTTGATAAGATGATTGGCTCACAAAGAATGTCCCTAAACAAAGAAGGCATTGGTTTCAATGGAATTGAAAGTAAAAAAGAAAAGGAATCTTTACATGGGTTATTTCTCAAAAGCCTCCAAAGATAATACAAGCACATCCTTTAATGCCTACTACACTAATACAATATGCTATCAATGTAAGAAAAAGGGGCATATAAAGTTTGAATGTTCATTTAAGAGAAAAGGTGTGAAAACCAAATATGGAGAGTTAAAGAAACATCCTTTATGAAACCAAATGGACCCAAGAAAGTATAGGTACTGAGATGATAGACTAGTTCATAAATGAAAAACTCCATGGATTAAGTCATTCTCTTTAAAAGTTGAGAAAGTAACTTAATTCATGATCAACAAATGAACAAGATGAAATAGAAAAACTTAAAGATGAGTTTAAGAGCTTATTATAACAAATTCAAGAATGGCATTGTTGGAAAAATCATAGGATGATTTGTACAAAGCTTAACTTAAGAAAATATCAAATTGAGCTTATTACTTAAGTACTTCAAGTTGATTCAAGTATGATTTTTCATTTTAAATCTCATTAAGCAAAGAGACTTACAGACATTAGTATAAAACTTGGAACAAGTTTTTCAAAGTTAAACAAGTTCATATTCCAAGATTATTTGAGCAAAGAAGAGACAACTCAAAAACATGTTGAAATGAGTAAAATCCAGTTGACAGACGACTGTCTGTCTAGTGACAGACGACTGGCATGTTTTTGAAGTGTTTTTAACACAAGTCAGAAGACTGACAGACGACTGTCAAGTAATGAACAGACAACTGTCAGTGACCAATGAGCCGTCTGTGAGTGTTTTTCCAGATGATTGTTAACCTGCTGTGTATATTGAAAAACTAATTTGTTCATGGACAGACGACTGTAATCATATGGACAAACGATTGTCACCCTTCTGTTCATTTTTAAAAACCTGGTTATTTAGTGACAGACGACTGCCCCTTGTTGATAGGTGACTGTATAAATTTTTTAAAGATATTTGAGAATGAAATGCTATATGCTACATGCTTGCATGCCTATATGATATGCTATATGCTACATGCTTACATGCCTATGCTACATGATATGCTTGACTTATATTGAAAATTTATGGCTCACTATATTGAAAATTTGAGCATGAGATTATTGAGTATAAGCATGAATTTTTTTATGAGATTCATTCTTGATCATGCATGCTATTGATGAATTACATAGATAGACTTATTGCTTTTTATATTGATATCCATGAGTTATGAGAGATATAATAGTTATATTGATATCCATGAGCTATAAAAGATATAATGGTTATATTGGTATCCATGAGCTGTGTATAATGTGATAATGACTTTGGTATCTATAAAATCTTTGGTATCCATGAATATTTTTGGTATTACATTTTAAAAATTTTAATTGGTATCACAATTTAAAAGCTCACTTGGTATCACAATCTAAAAGTTAAATTTGTCTTTTAAGCATGACAAGTATGATTATATCTATGAGTATAGTATGACATTGATGATATTAGCATGATATTGATATTTGATACATGATGTGAATCAATGTTTTGAAAACATGGGATGATGAAAGCAAAATTAATAACAAAACTGAATGTATTGAATTCAGGGGGAGTGTTATGTCATATTGCTTATATTATGATTGTTTCCTTATTAATCAATTTAGAGAATTTTCAATTGGTATCATGAATTAAATTTTTAATTGGTATCATGAATTTAATTTTAAATCGGTATCATAATATCAACAATTGAAATCTTCACTAATGTCAAAGAAGGAAAAAGCTATTAGTAAAGATATGATTGTTAAAACACACTACACATGTTATATTGAAAAACTATAAATTGAGTGTGTTCATATGTTAGATACGCATGTTTGATGATACGCTTAAAATGTGATTTTACTTGAACTTAATTATTTTTTTCTCTTTTTGATTGATGTCAAAAGGGGGAGAATTTTTAAGCAAAAATTGAGCATAGTATTGCAAATTTCAAAAACTGAGCATGAACATAATATATATCAAAAGGAGAAGTATTTGAGAGTGATGAACATGATTGTAAAAGAGGTTTTGCAATTGATATTGATCTTGCAAATATTGTTAAGATGATGCTTATTGAAAGGGGGAGTCTTTTTAAGGCTCACTCAAATTTTTGCTTCTTGTTTGTTATCATCAAAAAGGGGGAGATTGTTGGCCTTACAAGGCTTAATATCCTATTTTGATGCTAACAAACAAGTGGATCTTAACATGCTATGTTAAGTGATGTATTTTCATGACTAAATGAAGAATGCAAGGTTAAAGAGTTCATGAGAGCTTATACCTTAGATAAGGATGATTATATCAAGCCTGAAGCAAGAATTCAAAGATTAAAACTTGAAGATCATAAGAGCATTGATATTAAAGAAATAGATTCAAAGAATGAAAGCCCAAGTGATCGACATGGAAAGCTCAAAAAAAGATAAAATAAGTATAAAGGCCTCAAGGAATTCAATAATTGAAAAAGTCTAGGAAATTTCATGTAAGTATATTCAAAGAATTTCAATATGGATACATGAAGCTCTTAGGTAAATTTATTGGACTTAGATACCTTTGAACATACTTGGAAATATTTTTAACAGGTCAAAAATTGTTTAAAAAAGGTTAGAATTCTTTTTGAAATGAAAAGCACCAAAAAAAGGATTTCTCAAATGCTGTCAATTTTTCTATATCTGCATTTATGCACATTTTTATATATCAAAAAGTCTTTATTTTAAAATGTGTTCAACATTAAGGTTTTATGATTTTATCTTAGCTTTCATTTGACCCCAAGATCATCAAATTAGAGTTATACAGAGAAAGTTATGACCAAAATACGGATGGATGCTCGAAGTTGACAACTTGACGGCAGTCTGTCATAGAAGCTGGTGTTGCACTATCAGACGACTGTCCATGTTTGGATAGATGCCTGCCACCCTACTTCCCCTGTAATTTAAGTGGACAGATGACTACCACAAATGGACAGTCATCTATCACCACGGCAGATTTGAAAATTTCATAACGGGCAAATTTTTAAAAGAGGTTGCTTGGGGCTCAAAATTTATGGAAACTTGGGGGATACTTCAACACACTTGGGGACCAAGTTACATACCTTTTAAGGTCTATAAATAAGCCTCAAAGATCATTGAATCAACACAACCAAGAATTCAAATTCTAAAAAAATTCAAAGTCTCTCTCAAATTGCTCTCAAATTCTCAAGGCTCTCTCTTGCTCTCAAGCTCACATATTGTGCACGAATTCAACTGAGTTTTTGATCTTCTTCCATTAAAATTGTGCTCTAAATTCTAAATCTTTCAAAGAATTAATCGGTGATATACTTCATTGAACTTCAAGTTAATTTCCATATTGTTATTTACTTTGAAGTATATAGTGCTGTAATTGTTGTACTAATCAGCTCTTTAAGGAGCAAAATTTTTGTACACATATTGTGGTTGTATTTCTTGTAGATTGATGGTTCCAAGGGTTGTTTGGATCGTTGGCTAAGTAAGGGGATATTGCTTTGAGAGGTGGGCTCTAGCCTATATAAGGAGTGACCGAACGAGGGGATATCGTTTGGAGAAGGCGGGCTCTAGCCTTAACCAAGGAGTGTTGTAATCGGTATTATACCACCCGTCAATGGAAATGAACTAGTGAATCCTTTGGTGGTTTGCCAAAGGTGAGGACGTAGGCTAGGTATAAGCTGAACCTTGTAAAAATCTCCGTCTCACTCTCTCTTTCCCTTACTCTTTATTTTCAGCATATTTAAATTGCATGGATCGTTTTTTTGATAATCATATATACTACATAATATAGAAATCAAGTAAACTTAAAGTTTAATTTTGATTTGGGTTGCGGAAATTGAAAGGGAGTACGTTGGTTATACCATATCTAGCGGAAACCATACGGGAGTACATTACTTGGTTAATAGCCCAAGGATAAATTGACTGAGAGTTTAGTTGAGTTTTGAATATTGAGAAGAGTGTGAATGTGTTGTTGAAAACATATTAAAGAAGCAAATCTATATCAGCAAAGTATAAATTATAATTCAACTACAGGGCTTACAAAATCATAATCACGGGGCTTATATAAACAAACAAACTGTCTCAAGATCTTATATTACCAAAGTGCTGAATACTTTATATCTTGGCTTGGTTGTTTATTGTTTAACTTGTATTTGGCAAATAAATTGATTGTTTGGTTTGAAGATTGCGTTTAATTGATTGATTGTTTAATTGTGTCATTGATTGGATAAAAGAACTAAGTTCTTGATTGATTAAAAAATTAAAAAAAAAAAAAAAGACAAGTCAAGGATTAGTTAAAAGAAATAAAAGAAGTTTAAGGTATTTTAAAAGGAATTAAAAGTATTTTTTAGAATCCAATTCACCCCCCACCCTCTCTTGGGAAGCTATTCCTAATCTCACAATTTGTGGACTTCTAGTCGGTTCGGTCGATCAAGACTTTTACACTGTAGGTGTAACGACCCAAAAAATTACACCAAATTTTTTTTTTTTTACCATTTAATATATAAATTACTCTGATACCCTTATTATACATGCTATAACATCTCAGGCCTCAAATGGGCACTGAGGTATCCCTGCACACAAATTGACACACTTATGCAATGGAAAACATAAAGTCATACACCCATATTTACAATACCCGAATTTAGTGTTTCCAAACCATATATACATATTTACACATCACCCTAGTACAATTTGCTCAAAAACATAATCCCCTGAATACACTTACCCTATAAGCAGGGCAAAACAAAAGATCTCTCTATCTGCGAGCTTGATTTGCTCGCCTAGCTGGTTCACCTGAAAAATATTAAATTGTTGGGATAAGACAATGCTCAGTAAGTGGAAATATGCTATTACTAGTGTGTGGTTACCAAGTTGCATAAATACTATAATGACAATATTTGAAACTGTATATGCTGGCCAATTAATATAAATTATAACTTACATTTATCATAGTTTAAAACATAAATGTATCATCTGAGTTTTGTACTTTTCATACTTCTAATATCATACTATATTTTTTGAAAATTTTGTAAATCTATACACATATACATAACTGAGATTTTTCCTTGGAAAACTGTATGTCATGATTTAACCCCTCAAAACAGGGTTGTGCGACCTAGAGGCGGGACTTAATCCTGATTGGCCTACCATGTAAGTCAACTATACTCTACCAATCCTCAGCCCGACCAAACTACATCCTCTCCTAAGCACGGAACTGAAAAACTACCTCGTCAAATCGGGCCTCCTCGACCCAGAGTACTGGGCAAACTGCAAAGTATTGGTCTGAAAAATATTTGTAATACTTGTCTGATAAATATAATTCTGGTAAATATCTGTCTATATATATATATATATATATATATATACTGTAAATCATGATATTCTGGGAAAACTACATAAATTCTGTATCAGGCGAATATCCACTCAGGCCACACCAATAATAAAACTCATATTCTGGAAAAATTGAATAATAAACTGATATATATACAAAATTTCCCTGTAAACTTGCTAAAATTTCTAGCATAGCATATCTCCCTTACCAAACTAGTTGGGAGGCTCACCTCCAGCTTAAACCTCACGCACACAGCGTACTATCCCCAAAATCCTGAAATAACACCCATATACATATTTTTAATAAATCAACTATATTATCCCGAACCTACATACTCGTAAATTTTCTAGATTATAATTTACCTAGGCTCTTGAAAATATTCACTGGGGTCCCCAACCCATGTCTATAGGGCTCCAAAACACCCTATTCCTGAAAATATAATACTCAAATTTTACTTCACAAAACTCTAGTATATTCACATATAATACTAAATCTGACCTCAAATGAATTGGGTAATACTGAAAATACTCAAATAATCCACTCACCCTAGTTTTAGAATGGTTCTCAAACTTCTCAAATTGACATTTCACTCTGGCTATGTATTAGAGAATCTCCCTAGGATCACCGTGGTAGCTTCTGATCATTGAACTAGGGAGAGACGGAGCCAAAAACTTTGAGAGAAGTGAGAGAATCCCATTTTTAGAGAGAGAAAGTGTGAGAGAGAAATAATTCCTTCATTGAAACCCATTACCTACATATTTATAGATGACTTGACAGGTGACCTCGTCGATGAGCCACATCACCTCGTCGATGAGTCTAAGAGGAGTTTCATCAATGAACCCTTACAACACGTCAACAAAATTCAAGTCCTGAAAACCGTCCTCTCAGTATCTTCTCGTCGACGAGACACCTGTCCACGTTGACAATCCTAAGAAGCCTGTTCGCGTTCGTCGACGAGACCCTGCTGACCCTCTTAAAATTCTCCTTTACTTCCTCCTTTATTTTAATATTTAATTACCATAATTCTATGGGTCTCTACATTCTCCCCTCCTTATAAAATTTCATCCTTGAAATTTACTATCAGTATAAACACCATCCATTAAGGAAAATAGGCTACTTATTTTATTACTTAACCTCATTTATGGCGGAGGAATACCATGGTTACATTTAGGGTTTTGGAAGATTACAAATATATTTATAAAAGAAAATTCTCCCAAAATTAAAACACTACCTATCCTATAATCTAAAATTCAACTATACATTCGTTACCCTGTACTAAACAAAATAAAACTATCATTACTTGAACTTTACAAATCACTACTATACCCCACTAAACAGGTGTGGGTATTTCTGTTTGATTTCCTTTTCAAGCTTCCTCCACCACATGATTCCTCCACAGGACTTTTACTAGTGGTATTTTCTTACTGCACAACTCATGTTCTTTTCTGTCTAAGATTTGTACTGGACTTTCCTCATAAGCTAAAGCATCACTGAATTCCAATTCTGCATAACTGATGATATGGGAAGGATTTGGGACGTATTTCTTTAACAAAGAAACATAAAATACATCATGTATCCGGAATAAAGCTGGTAGTAAAGCTAGTCGATAGGCAACTGACCCAATCTTCTCAAGTATCTCAAACGGGCCAATAAACCTACGGCATAACTTACCCTTCTTCCAAAACCTCATACCTCCCCTCAGTGATGCTATTTTTAGAAACACGTGGTCACCCACTTTAAATTTCAATTCCCGGCGGTGAGTATCCGTGTAGCTTTTCTGCCAACTTTGTGCTGCACAGATTCTATCTCAAATAAGTCGGACTTTATCGTATGCCTACTGCATTATTTCTGGTCCCAAAACTCACCTCTCACCTAGTTCATCCTAGTATAGAGGATAACAACACCTCCTACCATAAAGCACCTCATAAGGTGGCATGCCTATGTCGACCTAATAGTTTTTATTGTAGGCAAACTCAACCAGCGGCAAATACTGGATCTAGCTACCCCCAAAGTCCAATACACACACTCGCAGCATATCCTTAAGTAACTAAATCGTTCTCTCTATCTAACCATCTATATGAGGATGAAAAACGGTGCTGAATGCTGACTGAGACCCCAAAACCTCCTGCAAGCTCTTCTAAAATTGTGATATAAAGTGTGGATCACAGTCTGAGACTATAGACACTAGCACTCCGTGGGGTTGTACAATCTACTGAATGTAAATCTCTGCCAATCTATTCATAGGGTAGCTAACTTTAATAGGTAGAAAATGAGCTGTCTTTGTTAGCCGATCAATAATTACCCAGATGGCATTCTAACTATGTGGTGCTGGCCATAGCCTAGTGACAAAGTCCATAGATATGTGGTCCCACTTCCATTTAAGGATAAATAGTGGTTGTAACTCCCTTGTCGGTCTTTAATGTTAACCTTAACCTGCTAGCACGTCAAACACTGTTGCACAAATTCAGCAATCTCCTTTTTCATGCCAGTTCACCAAAAATACTCTCACAGATCCCTATACATTTTAGTACTACCAGGATGAACTATGTATAGAGATCTGTGAGCCTTCTCAAAAATTGTTCTCCTAATATCATCATCTACAGGCACACACAATTTGATGTGAAACATCAGAGCTCCGTCATTAGAGATACTAAACTCCTCTCCCTGACCATCTTGTACTCTAACTATTACCTTTGCTAATTCTGCATTATCACCCTGAGTGGCCTTAATATTTTCATATGATGTAGGCTACACAACCAAGCTAGCAATAAATTCCTGGGGATTATCCTCTACCAACTCTACACCAAGTCTCTCCAGATCCATCAGGATCGAATGCTGAACCTCCATAACTACCAGTGCTGGTCCCACTGATTTCCTGCTCAGAGCATCTACTACCATATTCACTTTCCCTGGGTGGTAACTAATTGTGCATTCATAATCTTTAATGAGTTGTAGACACCTTCTTCGCCTCATATTCAACTCTTTCTGGGTAAAGAAATACTTTAACTTTTGTGGTCCGTGAAGATTTCGCATTTCCCACCATATAGATAATGCCTCCAAATTTTTAAAGCATAAACCACCGTAGCTAATTCTAAATCATGCATAGGATAGTTCTTCTCATATTCTTTAAGCTTTGTAGATGCGTAGGAAATGACTTTTCCATGTTGCATTAACACACATCTAAGACCCTTTAAAGATACATCACTGTATATCACAAATCAATCCTCCCCTGATGGAATAGCCAGTACCGGAGCTGAAACCAATTGCTGCTTTAATTCCTGGAGGCTTTGCTCACAATCATTGGTCCAATGAAACTTCACATTTTTCCTCGTGAGTCATTTTAGTGGACCCAATAATCTGGAGAAACCATCTACAAAGTGTCAGTAATAACCTGCTAAACCCAAAAAACTCCTAACCTCCTAGACATTTCTTGGCCTTTCCCAACTCACCACTGTCTCTATCTCACTTAAGTCAATCGATATACCATCCTCAGAGATCACATGCCCAAGGAAAGTAACCTACCTTAACCAGAATTCACATTTCTTGAATTTCGCGTACAACTTTCTTTCTCTTGATATTTGCAACACCAGCCTCAAATAATGCTTGTGCTCTTCAAAATTTCTCGAGTGGACCAGTATATCATCAATGAAAACCACAACAAACTGGTCTAGGTACCGATGGAACACTCGATTCATTAAATTCGTAAATACTGCTGGTGTATTAGTCAACCCAAACGGTATCACCAAAAATTTGTAATGCCTATATCTAGTTCGAAATGCTGTTTTCAAAATGTCATCAGCTCTAACTTTTACCTAATGATAACCCGATTGCAGGTCAATTTTAGAGTAGACCTGGGTTCCCTGGAGCTGATCACATAAGTCGTCAATCCTGGGAAGAGGATATTTATTTTTGACTATCAATTTGTTTATATCCCTATAATATATGCACATCCTTATGGTCTCATCTTTCTTTTTCACGAACAGGACTGGGCCCCCCTATGACAACACACTAGGCCTAATGAATCCTTTATCCAGCAACTCTTGCAACTGATCTTTCAATTCCTTTAATTCGACTGGAGCCATACGGAATAGTGCTTCAGATACCGGTGCTAACCTGAGCAATAGATCCATGGTAAATTCAATCTCTCGGTCTGGTGGTAAGCCAGGAAATTCTTTCGAAAAAACATCTGGAAATTCTCTAATTACTGATATATCAACTTGTTTTAGTTCCTCTTTTGGAAATTCCTTTATGTGGGCAACATACCCCTGCCAACCACCCTGTAGCAGTCTCCTTACCTAAATAGCTGACACTAACTATGGCGAGGCATGCATAAGTGAACCCACAAATCTATATTCTTGCTCACCCAGTGGTTTGAAAATGACTTCCTTTTGATAGCAATCTATGCTGGCATGATTCGCCACCAGCCAATCCATACCCAGTATTACATCAAATCCCTGCATATCTAGTACCACGAGATCAGCTGGTAGTACTTTCTCCTGAATGCTTACTGGAAAGTTCCAAAGTACCTTTCTACACCTCACCATAGATCCCATTAGTGTGACTATCAAAAGTTCTACATCTAATAGTTGTGCCTCTACCCCAGTTATTTTAACATACCCTATCGATATAAAGGAATAGGTGGCACCTATGCCAAACAAAATAATAAATTTATATGATAATATAGTAAGTGTACCTATGACAACATCTTCAGCAGTCTTGGTGTCTCTAGGGGTCAATGCATAGACCCTCGTTGGCGCCATATTCCTCTGCTGGACTCCACAGGGTGCCTAATGACCGCCCCGGTTCAGTTTGAGAGCTGGTGCATAAATCGGCGGTCCCTGACATGTTCGGGCCATATGGTCAAGCCTCCCACAACGGTAGCAGACATTCTCCCCTAGACTGCCCACTCTGAAATCCACTGTACTCTATCATCTACCTCTGACGCCCACCAAATCTACTCCTCTCCAAGGGCCTTGGCTGGAACCTGCCTGAAAACTCAAGGGCACGGCCCTCTTCTTCTAGCTCTGTATCTTAGTCTCTCTCGACAAACTCTCCTCTGCCATTATGACCCTGTCAACCAGTTCTGAGAAATCATGTATTCTTACTATTGCCACCTGTCTATAAATATCTCACTTCAAATTCCTCTCAAACATCCTGGACTTTTTAGCTTCATCTCGAACAATATAAGGGCAGAAATGTGACAACTCGATAAATTTCATCGCGTACTGCTGGACTATCATCAATCCCTGGGACAAGCTTAGAAGCTCCTGTACTCTAGCCTCTTTGACCGAGGCAGGATAGTATCTGTCAAAGAATATGTCCCTAAATCGGGCCCAGGTCATCGGCACTATAATGGATATCTGCTCCTCCAGTAATCTAGTGGTCGTCCACCATTTCTCAGCCTCCCCTATCAGCTTATACGTGGCATAAAAGACCCTCTGCTCATCGGTGCAGTGAAGCACCGTCAAAATCTTCTTTATCTCCTGCACCCAATTCTCCACAACTGTAGGATCAGCCGCTTCGGAAAATGCTAGTGGGTTCATCTTCGTAAATTTTTTTACTATACACCCTTGAGGCATAGAAAGACCTCCCTGCTCAATAGAGCTCTGGGAAATCTCATCCATGACCTTCTGAGCCACACTACATAGCACAGCATCTAAATCCTCGCCTCCTGCACCAGAAGGCCCTGCTTTGTCGTCACCACTAGTGTGAGTGCTACTACCTCATGGGTCCATCCTACAATATTACCAAATTATTCTAAGAATCCGAACCTTACAATACTATACTAACTAGAATACCCCTTACCGCTTATCACTAATTTAAGGTCTGGCCTTACCATATGGAAATAGAAATCATCGATAGTTTACTATGATTTTCCTCAAATCGTCACCTTTGGAAAACCACAGAAACCACCCTAAAACTCTATCCCCAAACCACAAAAATAAACCCTAAATTCTCATCCTAATTCCCAACTTAACTCGCAGTCATCCTCTTCCACTCTTCTTAAGATTTCATTTCTATATTCTAGTATTGTTTTTCGTTATACTCTAGAGTCTACAGAACCTAGCAGCCTAGATTACCCACTCTCTATCACTCAGCCTACTTTAACAATAGATTTAGAAATGAGTAGTTCTTTGAAATATATATATATATATATATATATATATCAATGGTAAAATAAACTTTCTCAAGTAACACACTTGTCAAGAAAAATCTCTATATGGTTTGGATCACTCAAGATCAAATTCTCTAACAATATTCAATAACAGATGATGATATGAGAATCTCTTGAAACACACTAAACGGATTAACCAAACCTCAATACCAAGTTGAAATCAACATGTGTAAATGAATCCCCTTTGATTTTCTGAATTGATTTGCCCAAGCTTGATGAGTATGTGCAAGAGTGCAGGAAATCGTACAACAATGTGTTCAAAGTTCTCAATTCTCTTTTCAATAAGGAGTCTTCTTTTCTCGTTTGTCTTGGCTAACACTCTAGGGTTTAGATGTTCAATATATAGGTGCTTAACCCTTAGAATCAATCTTGACCATTGGATTAAAAAATATCTCGTGAGTTCTCTTAATAAAAATTAAATTTTTAAGTTTTCCCACAAGTTCAGGCGACTGAGGTCGATGCCCAGGCGACTGAAGTTCCTTAGTGATTCAAAAAAATCAACCTGAATACAAGGTCAGGCGACTGAAGTGGAGTTCAGGCTCCTAAAGTGACAACTTCAGGCGACCAAAGTCACAAGTTCAAGCGACCAAGGTGCCTTGACCAACTTCTATATTTCACCATTAATTCTTTAGGCGACTGAACTTAATCTTCAAGCTTCTGAAGAAATTCTTTAGGCGACTAAGGTTGAGTTCAGGCTACCGACATGGCCATTTCCTGAATTTTTTTCTTTCTAAATTAAAATTCGGCTTTGCTCTCTTTCTTGGCTCTTTTATAAAAATATTTTTCAGGGTTTTAAAATATTTCTAAGTCCATGAATGTCCCCTAATGGTGTTCATGAAATGCATGGGTCCTAAAGTCATTTTAGGGTATATGTTGAGCCTCAAATTAGATCATATGAAAATGTGCATACATGAGTTCTAAATACCCATTCCCATGACATTCTTGAGCTTAGTACTTGCATCTTCATTCTTGTATTCTTTGAGTTTCATGGATCTTGCCCAGATATGTATGCTTTGTTCTTTACGGCCTCCATGACTTATTATCCTTCCATGCATGCTGAATATAGTTCATGTTCACAATCTCAATGCATAGATAAAATACCAAGTATTTGTCATTATCAAAATAGGATTGGACTCATAGAGTCAACAATCTCCCCCTTTTTGATGATGACAAATACACGAGCAAAAATATATAATAAAATAGGTTATGCCTAATAGGCTCCCCTCAATTAATGCATCAAATATTTAGTGTGAAATATGCTCTTGCCAAATACAATATGTTCATGTTCATACACATATTGTTTAGCTTGATTCCAAATAAATATGCTCATGTTCATACATAAGTTGTTTAGCCTAATTCTTCCCCTATAGTCTGAATCTTCTCCCTTTTACACAATTAGATTTGCGAACAAATTTTGCTCCTAATTTTTCAAACAATTTTTGCTATTATCCTTCTCGCCCTTTTGAACAATTAGTTTTGTCAACAGTTTTTGCTCCGGATATTTCTCCCCCTTTTTGACATCAACACAAAGGTAGATAGCAATCATACATGAGTGGACATAACCTTATGTTCTTCTCCCATTTGAAATCTTAAATTTTTAACTTGTTCAACCATTAGATTTAAAATTGCCTTGTGAACATACACAGTGTGCCAAATGTCAAAGATTATGTGAGGATACCAATGTTTACATCTTAAAAAATGTGATACCGAATGTTGATTAATGTGATATCAAATGAGAACATGTGAGCTAAATATGAAACTTTTGACAAATTGTGAACATTAAGTGACATTGCTCCCCCTGAATTATGTCATTTACTATAATTCTAACCAACCTCTCAACTATGCATCAAGCCTAATTCTCACCTAATTTGGATAAACCTATCCTCCGCAAGTGGTTTCGTGAATATATCTGCCCATTGTTCATCTGTGCATACAAACTCAAGTGTCACATCTCCTTTTTGCACATGATCACAAAGAAAATGATGTCGTATTTCTATATGCTTAGTTCGTGAATGTAAAATGGGATTCTTTGAGATGTTTATTGCACTCGTATTGTTGCATATTATAGGAATTGTTTCATAACTTAATCCAAAATCCTTCAGTTGTTGCTTCATGTATAGCATTTGAGCATAACAACTACCTGCCGCTATGTATTTAGTCTCAGTTGTGGAAAGAGCTACTGAATTTTGTTTCTTGGAAAACCAAGAGACTAATGAATGTCCTAAGAAATGACAAGTACCACTAGTGCTCTTCCTATCCACTTTGCTACCTGTAAAATCAGCATCTAAATAGCTAATAATTTTAAAGGATGTGAACTTAGGATACCATAATCCAATTTCTACGGTACCTATTAGGTATCTAAGTATTCGTTTTATAGCTAGAAAATGTGACTCTTTTGGTGCAGACTGAAATCTTGTGCACAAGCATACACTAAACATTATGTCAAGTCTGCTTGCAATCAGATAAAGTAGGCTACCTATATCATTCCATGATAAAACTTGACATCTACCGGCATACCTTGTTCATCTTTCTCTAATTTTAATGAAGCTCTCATAGGTGTACCTAGTATCTTTCCATCTTCCATATTAAATTTTTTGAGTACATTTCTAATATACTTCGGTTAATTTATAAATATTTCATGTTTTGCTTGTTTGATCTGAAGTCCTAGGAAGAAGTTTAGTTCACCCATCATGCTCATCTCAAATTCATTTTGCATAGTATTAGCAAATTCATTACACAATTCTTTCTTTGTAGCTCGAAATATGATGTCATCTACATAAATTTGGACTAAGTGAATATCATCTTTCTTAGTCTTTATGAACAAAGTTGTGTCCATCTTTCCTCTGATAAATCCATTTTCTAATAGAAAACCGCTTAGCCTTTCATACCAAGCTCTAGGAGCTTGCTTTAAATTGTACAAGGCTTTTGTCAATCTATAAGCGTGATCTAGATTCTTATGGTTTTCAAAACCTGGGGGTTGTTCTACATACGCTTCTTCACTTATGTAGCCATTTAAAAATGTGCTCTTGACGTCCATTTGATATAGTTTGAAATCCTTAAAAGCTGCATATGCTAAAAGCATTCAAATGGCTTCCATTCTAACTACAGGTGCAAAGGTTTCTTCAAAATCTATACCTTCTTCCTGGTTATATCCCTGAGCTACTAATCTAGTCTTATTTCTAACAACTATCCCATGTTCGTCCTCTTTATTCTTATATATCCATTTTTTTCCAACGATTGACTTATCCTTAGGTCTAGGAACTAATGTCCCAGACTTTGTTTTTCTCAAATTGGTTTAGCTCTTCTTGCATGGACAACACCCATGATTCATCCTCTATACTTCACTTACATTCTTAGGTTCTTCTTGAGATAGAAATGTAAAATAACAAATCATATTCCTAAGAGTGGATCGAGTGGCTACTCCACGTAATGGTTCACCTATTATTTGATTAATGAGATGATTCTTAATGTACTTCCATTCTCTTCATTAACCTCATTTTCAATTCGATTAGTTTCAATGGATGGTTCCTTAGTTTCATTTTTTTTTTTTTTGAATCATTTTAAATGGATAGTTTCTCAAGTTCCTTGTTTATCTCAACTTCATCTTCATCCGCTCTTTTGGAGAAGGGATGTGACTCATCGAACACAACATGAATAGATTCTATAACCGTCAATGTTCATTTGTTATATACTACCCTAGGAAGATACCTTCATCAGATTTCATATCAAACTTTCCTAGATGCTCATTGTCTCTAAGCACAAAACATTTACAGCCAAAGACATGAAAATATGATATGTTTGGTCTATGACCATTCCATAACTCATAAGGGACTTATTAAGAGATGGTCTAATCAATACTCTATTTAGAACATAACGGGCAGTATTCACTGCCTCAACCCAGAAATACTTAGGTAATTTATGTTCGTTAAGCATAGTTCTGGCTATTTCTTTTATAAACCTATTCTTCCTCTCCTACACCATTCTATTATGGTGTTCTAGGGGCTAAAAAGTTATGGGCAATTCCTAAAGAATTACAGTAGTCTTCCATGCCTTGATTTTTAAATTCTTTACCCCTATCACTTCAATTTTTTGTGATAGTATATCCCTTTTCATTTTGGATTTTCTTGCACAGGTTTATAAATTGTTCACATGTTTCATCTTTGTGACTTAAGAATAATACCCATATATATCTTGAAAAATCATCAACTATGACAAATGTGTATGATTTTCCTCTTAAACTTTGAATTGGGTTTGGTCTAAATAAATCTAAGTGTAGCATTTGAAGTAGCCTAGTAGTGGAGATTTCTTTCGTCTTCTTAAAGCTTGATCTTGCTTGTTTTCCAAGTTGGATGCATCACTGATTTTATCTTTCATGAATTTAGTCTTAGGCAGTCCCTAAACTAATTCTTTCTTAGCAAGTTTTGAGATTAAATCCATGTTTGCGTGTCCTAGTCTCCTATGCCAAATCCAACTAATTTCATTCATAGTAGAGAAGCATGTCACACTCTGTGAGGTTAAGTTATCAAAGCTTGTGGTATATACGTTTTCATTATGTTTAGCGATGAACAATATCTTGTTATCAGTTTTGTGCTTAACAGTGCACTTGTCATGTTCAAAAGACACTTTGTAACCTTTATCACACAATTGGCTTATACTCAATAAGTTGTACTTTAAACCATCTACTAGTAAAACATCATCAATAATAAGTGACGAATCATTACCAACTTTACCTACACCTGTGATCATTCCCTTAATTTTATCTCAAAAGGTGACAAATCCTTCATCCTTGGGTGTGATGGATGTGAACTTCACTTTATCCCCAGTCATGTGATGTGAGCATCCGCTATCCATATACCATCTTTATTTTGAGAATGTTGATCTTAAGCATATCTGCAAGGCACAATCAAACAACTAGCTTTGGTACCTAAATTTTCTTGGGTCCAGGAGGGTTAGTACTATGTTCTCCTTTGACCTTCCATACTTTCTTGATTTTGACATCTTTATTTTTGAAAGGATAGTCAAATTTTATGTGACCCAACCTTTTACATTTAAAACATGTAATGTGTCTACGATAATCCTTAGTTGGAACATATGATTTTGACCCTTTTACAAAATATCCCATGTGAAGATGTCTTTGTTTTATATTTTCATTCCCATTAAAACCAATACCTTCCTTTTCTAGGGAATTTCTTTGACTTCGTAGGAGCTTTTCAAAATTATTTTGTCCTTCAATGAATTTTCAAATAATCTCAGATTTATCTTTCAAATTCTTTTCTAATTCCTCAATTTTCAAATTTTTGTCTTTTATGAAAGATGCATGAAATTCATTTTGTTTTTTCAACTAAGCTTGAAAGTTCTTTGACTTTACTTTTCAACTCAGAAATTTTCTTTGTTTTATTCTCAAGTATTTTAATAGAGTACAGGTATTCTTAATTCAGTTCATCTTATGAAATCATGTCATTTTTATTTTCATAATCACTAGAATATTACGAAGATGAAGAAAATGATGATTGTACCTCAAGGTCATCATGTGCCATTAGACACAGATTGGCAATCTCGTCGTCGCTAGATTCAGATTCTGAACAACTAGTGTTGTGTGTATCCCAATCGAATTTCAGCCCCTTCTTCTTTTTCTTTGAGGCTTTCACTAGTTTGGGACACTCAGGCTTGATGTGTCCAACCTCTCGGCAGTTGTAGCATGTTGGAGGATCTTCCTTCCTTTTCTTCATGCTTGACTCTCCTCTTTCTGATTTTGAGTTCTGAAATTTTATGTTGAACTTCTTATTCTTTATCATGGACTTCACAAACTTCTTTGTTTGCAAGGCCATGTCATCATCTGATTCTGAATCACTTCCCTCACTAGAGCTATGAGATGTTGCCTTAAGTGCTGTGGTTTTCTTTGCCTTATTATGCTCATTTTTCCTCTCATTTATTGCAAGCTCATAGGTGATTAGCAATCCAATGAGTTCGTAAATTGACATCTCCTTGAGATTTCTCCCTTCTACTATAGTCGTAGCTTTCACTTCCTGTACAAGATGTAGTCCCCTAAGTATTTTCCTGATCAACTCATAGGTAGGGTAAGTTTTTCCAAGTGCATTTAAAGAATTTATGATGTGTGTGAATCTAGTGTACATGGATTGAATAGATTCATCAACAGTCATTCTAAAAGCTTCGTATTCACTAGTGAGCATGTTTATCCTACTATCCTTGACTTCCTTAGTGCCTTCATATGTAACTTCTAATTTTTCCCAAATTTCTTTAGCAGAGTTACATGTCATTACCCTACTAAATTCATTTACATCAATGCATAGAAAAGCAAGTTCATTGTCGTACCATTTATTTGTACTAATTTCCGGTCTTCCTCTGTATACTTATCTTCAGTTTTAGGTACATTAATCTTATCAATTACTTTCATGGGAACATGATTTCCCTTAGTCACTATTTTCGATACCTTCCAATATATATTTAATGAGTATATGCTCATCCTACGTTTCCAATACGTGTAATTTACACCATAGAAGATTGGTGGTCTAGTGGATGAGTGTCCCTCGCCGAATGGAGTTACACCAATATGTGTCATGTGATCTTTTTACAAATAAACTATTAAGTCTATGTAAACCCGCTCTGATACCAAATGTTGATTTAGGTGTAATCCTAAGAGGGGGAGTGAATTTGGTATTTTAACAATTTTTTGAAACTTATTCACCACTTATTCCCTATGTCTAAATTTAACCAATTACTATCAAGTTCATATGAGATTATTCAACAAACATGCATGCAAGCTGGATATTGAAATGCAATGCGGAGAATAAAGAAATAAGGGAAGAGAGAGTGAAAATGCAGTTTTTACAAGGTTCAGCCAACCCAGCTTACATCCTTGCTTTGAGCAACTCACCCAAGGATTCCACTATAATCCCTGCTCCTTAAATTGGGACAGAGCTTCCCTTACAATCCACTACTTACAAAAGGTATAGCTTCCTTCTACTTCGCTGCTCACAAGAGATACAACTCTCTCCTCATACCTGGTTCACAACCCGAACCGTGAATACAATGAAATCTGTAAAATACTCAAAGTTGCTTCCAACAAAGCTCGTGAGTACAATTCAAATTCCTAATACATAATCGTATGATAAAACTTGAAGCTCAGAATGTATGAAACGATACAAACATTTATGAATGATTATATTTCAATACGTAATTTCCCTTCTAACCAAAACTCTCAAGTAATGATATATTTAAATGCTTTGGAGAATATTAGGGTTCTAGTTTGCTTTGTAGAAATGCACAAATATATCAATTGTGAACTTATTAAAAAAAAAAAACTTTGTCTTGAATATTGGATAATCGAAATCAACTACTTTCTTTTAAATATTCAATCACACAATGATCTTTGTAATAAGCCAATACATACATACATACATATATATATATATATATATATATAAAATATGATTTTCAAATATCACAAACTGAATATATTGTTTTTCAGAAATATCCCTCAATAAAATGTATATTTATAAATACCAAGGATATTTAATCAAACGTTAATATATCTAAAATACAGATCCTTTAACAAAACACACACTTGAATCAAATCTTTTTAACCAATGATAAAAACCTTTATCAAGTAGTGAGATTATCTAAATAATATATACATA
This sequence comes from Malania oleifera, assembly GCF_029873635.1. Classification (NCBI taxonomy): domain Eukaryota; kingdom Viridiplantae; phylum Streptophyta; class Magnoliopsida; order Santalales; family Ximeniaceae; genus Malania; species Malania oleifera. The sequence continues at coordinate 61,328,037 of NC_080424.1, forward strand.
TAAAGTTTACTCACTCTCTATCACTCAGCCTATTTTAACAATAGATTTTGAAATGGGTAGTTCTTTGAAAAATATATATATATAAATGGTAAAATAAACTTTCTCAAGTAACACACTTGTCAAGAAAAATATATATATGGTCAGGAACACTCAATATCAAACTCTCTAACGATATTCAATAATAGATGATGATATGAGAATCTCTTGAAAAACACTAAATGGATTAACGAAACCTTAATAACAAGTTAAAATCTAGATGTGTAAATGAATCCCCTTTGATTTTTTGAATTGATTTGCCCAAGCCTGATGAGTATGTGCAAGAGTGCAGGAAATCGTACAACAATGTGTTCAAAGTTCTCAATTCTCTTTTCAACAAGGTGTTCTCTTCTTTTCTCATTTGTCTTGGCTAACGCTCTAAGGTTTAGATGTTCAATATATAGGTGCTTAACCCTTAGAATCAATCTTGACCATTGGATTAAAAAATATCTCACGAGTTCTCTTAATAAAAATTAATTTTTTAAGTTTTCCCACAAGTTCAAGTGACTGAGGTCAATGCCCAGGCGACTGAAGTTCCTTAGTGCTTTGAAAAAATCAACCTGAATACAAGGTCAGGCGATTGAAGTGGAGTTTAGGCTCCAGAAGTGACAACTTCAAGCGGCCGAAGTCACAAGTTCAGGCGACCAAAGTACCTCAGCCAGCTTCTAGGTTTCACCATTAATTCTTCGGGCTTCTGAAGAAATTCTTCAGGCGACTGAGGTTGAGTTCAGGCTACCGAAGTGGCCATTTCCTAAATTTTTTCTTTCTAAATTAAAATTCTGCTTTGCTCTCTTTCTTGGCTCTTTTATAAAAATATTTTTTAGGGTTTTAAAAATATTTTTAAGTCCATGAATGTCCCCTAATGGTGTTCATGAAATGCATGAGTCCTAAAGTCATTCTAGGGTATATGTTGAACCTCAAATTAGATCATATGAAAATGTAAATACATGAGTTCTAAATACCCATTCCCAATAACATTCTTGAGCTTGGTGCTTGCATCTTCATTCTTGTATTCTTTGAATTCCATGGATCTTGCCCAGATATGTATGCTTTGTTCTTTATGGCCTCCATGACTTATTATCTTTCCGTGCATACTTAATATAGTTCCGTTTCATAATCTCAATGCATAGATCAAATACCAAGTGATTTGTCATTATCAAAACAGGATTGGACTCATAGAGTCAACACTCTGATACCCCTTTTATACTTGCTATAACATCTTAGGCCTTAGATGGGCACTGAGGTATCCCTGTACACAAATTGACACACTTATGCAGCGGAAAACATAAAGTCATACACCCATATTTACAAAATTAGAATTTAGTGTTTCCAAACCATATATACATATTTACACATCACCTCGGTACCATTTGCTCAAAAACATAATCCTCTTAATACACTTACCCTATAAGCCAGGCAAAACAAAAGATCTCTCTATTTGCGAGCCTGATTTGCCCGCCTAGCTGGTTCACCTGAAAAATGTTAAACTGCTGGGATGAGACAACGCTCAGTAAGTGGAAATATGCTATTACTAGTGTGTGGCGATCGAGTTGCATAAATACTATAATGATAATATCTGAAATAGTATAAGCTAGCAAATCAATATAAAGTATAACTTACATTTATCATAATTTAAAACATAACTGTATCATCTGAGTTTTCTACTTTTCATACTTCTAATATCATACTATATTTGCTGAAAATTCTGTAAATCTGTATACATATACATAACTAAGATTTTTCCCTAGAAAATAGTATGTCATGATTTAACTCCTCATGACAGGGTTGTATGGCCCGAAGGCGGGACTTTATCCTGGTTGGCCTACCAAGTAAGTCAACTGTACTCTACCAATCCTCAGCCCAACCAAACTGCATCCTCTCCTAAGCACGGAACTGGAAAACTACCTCATCAAACTGAGCCCCCTTAAACCAGAGTACTGGGGAGACTGCAAACTCTCCAGGCATGGTTGATGGAATCCACATACTATTTGAGATATGTGGTTGCACTCTAATCTGAAAATAGCAATAGTACCGTGCTCTGCTGACTGAATCTGTCTAAAGTAATTCATCAGGGATCTGATACTGTATAAACTATTACTGTAATTACCCTACTATTTTCATCAGGTTTCCAAAATAATCATAACACTATAAATCTGATCTATAAATACTGTAATATCTAAATAAAATAATTGTATGTCTGACTGTAATATTTAACTATATAATTTGTAAAATAAATGTAAATCATGATATTCTAGAAAAACTATATAAATTCTATGTCAGGCGAATATCCCCTCAGGCCACACCAATAATAAAACTCATATTTTGGAAAAAACTGAATAATAAACTGATATATATATATATATTCAAAATTTCTCGGTAAACTTACTAAAATTTCTAGCATGACATATCTCCCTTACCTAACTAGCTGGGAGGCTTGCCTCCACCTTTAACCTCATGCACACGGCATACTATCCCCAAAATTCTGAAATAACACCCATATATATATTTCCAGTAAATCAACTATATTACCCTGAACCTATATACTCATAAATTTTCTAAATTATAATTTACCTGAGCTCCTGAAAATATTCACTGAGGTCCCCAACCCATGTTTGTAGGGTCCTAAAACACAATATTCCTGAAAATATAATACTCAAATTTTACTTCACAGAACTCTAGTATATTCGCATATAATACTAAATCTGACCTCAAATGAACTAGGTAATACTGAAAATGCTCAAATAATCCGCTCACCCTGGTTACATTTCACTCTGGCTATGTTGTATAGAATCCCCCTAGGATCATCGTGGTAGCTTATGATCGTCGAACTGGGGAGAGACAGAGCTGAAAACTTTTAGAGAAATGAGAGAATCCCATTTTTAGAGAGAGAAAGTGAGAGAGAGAAACTATTCCTTCACTGAAACCCGTTCCTTCATATTTATAGATGTCTTGACACGTGGCCTCGTCGATGAGCCACGTCACCTCATCGACGAGTCCAAGAGGAGTTTCGTCGACGAACCCTTACTACTCACCGATGAAATTTAGGTATTGAAAATTGTCCTCTCCATATCTTCTTGTCGACAAGACACGTGTCGATGTCGATGACCCCAAGAAGCCTGTTCGTTGACGAACGCAGAGCGTTCATCGACGGGACCCTGCTGACCCTCTTAAAATTCTCCTTTACTTCCTCCTTTCTTTTATTATTTAATTGCCTTAATTCTATGGGTCTCTACAGTAGGGATTTGGTCGAGCATGGTCTTAGTCAATATTTTGACTTTTTAGCCAACTACTGATTCAGTTGACCAAGCGGGTTATTACTAGAATGGTTCTGTCAACCAGGGCTTTGTTAATTGTGTTCGATCAACCAAGTAGGTTATTACTGGAAAGGTTTGGTCGACCGGGCACATTCAAAACATAATTTTTGACCCTAATTTTTATCCCTATTCGTAAACATGTGACATTTTAGCCTAAGGTACTTTTCATTATGTGCATAGGGTCCTAAGGTCAATCTATGGCCTAGGCTTCTTAATTGAGCCCAAAAATCTAGCGTTGGTCGACTTTGTTAAATCCATTTTTGCCCTTGAACTTTTTCAACCTTGCGTGAATAAGTTGTGGCATTTTATCTTGTGGGTATTAATTCCTATGGGTCAATCTACGGTCATTGAGCATTCATCCCTATCATGCATGTAGAGCATTATTACATACCATTTAAATTATTACAGACCCAAAGATTAAATGCATACAAATAAAGATGAACACGTCTTCTTCTTTGCTCTTCATATTCCCCAAGGATTATGCCAGGGGCATGTGTTCTTTAAGTTCCTTCTGGATTTCATTCCTTTCATCACATGTGCATGTTAATATATAGACCTGTTCAAACACTAAATACACACATGAGAAACATGTGCTTTGTCAGCATCAAAATAGGGATCGGACTAAAAAATTCAATATTCTCCTCCCTTTTTGACTATAACAAACGCACTAGAACAAAATGGGTTCAGCCAAAAAAGGCTCCCCCTAGGAATATGCATAATATAAAGATAAGTAGTAAAGCTTAAGCATATCCAAGACAGAAGACATTTCAAATTAATTATGCATTTAGTTTTTGCGATCAAGGCACACTTAAGCTCAAATCATCAAATTATGAGTATAAGAGATATGCAACATTTTGCTCACACAATTCTCCCCCTTTTGGCATCAACAAAAGGGTTAAGAGAAAGAAAAGAAAACAAATAAGCATTAAAAAAAATGTTCCCCCTTTGATGTTTTCGAAATTTGAATAGCTTTCCCAAGAGGAGGGTGAATTGGGATTTAAAAAATTTATTTCTCTTTTTAATACTTTTGAGTTATAACAATAATTAATGTTCAACCACAATCACAAAATTAAATCAGAGTAATCACAACCAAAACAAATAGAATCAACCACTTAATAATAGCCCTGTCGTAATGTCTAAATCTTGCTAAATTTATAGGAGCCCTATTGTTAAATTCCACAAACAACCTTCTTCCCAATGTTCAGATTTTAAATAAACTTTCAGTTTAATAAGTTAAGGATGATCAACCAACGTAGTCCCTTTCGGTTTCCGCAATCAATGCTGATCAACCCAAAACAAATTAAATTCCGATCTGATTAATAACTAAACATTAAGAATTTAGAGTTCGATATAGCATCCACACAATTTATAAATTTTTCTGAAAAATTAAAGAGTAGGGAAGAAAGAAGAACACAAGATTTTACGAGGTTCGGCTTCAACACAACCTACATCCTCACCCTTAGCAAAACCACCAAAGGATTCACTATCACCGTTCCTTTACCAGGCGGAACAATACTAATTACAACACTCCTTGGTTAAGGCTAGAGCCCACCTTCTCCAAACAATATCCCCTTGTTTGGTCCAATAATTCTACACTTGAACCATCAATCAATCTACTACAAAGATTTAAAAACAAGGCGTACAAGAATTTGCTCCTCAAGAGCTGATTAGTACAGATAAAAACTATATACTTCAGTAAATTCACAGAATGAAATTCATATTAAAGCTCTAGAGTTTTATCACCGTAGGAATCTTTCAATAGATGAAAGAATTAACAATTGAAGCACAATCTCAGTGAGACAATCAGCAGAGCTTTTGAGAATTTCATGGATGTTGAGAGCAATGAAGAGCTTTCATAATTTCAGAGTGCTTGAAAGAGAGTTTGATTGCTGATTTGAAATCTTTGTGTATAAATCAATGCATCTTGAAGGTATTTATAGATGTAGAATGGTTTCTTACTTGTTCCCCAAGTTGACTTGGAGTAAGGTCCAGGTTTTAAAATAATTTTGGGCTTCAAGTAATTTAAATTTTAAAAATATGCCCATTGAGAAATTTGAAATTTTCCACGAGCCAGACGACTGTGGTATCTCTGGCAGTCGTCTGTCCATGTATTTCATGCATAATTTTCACACACAGAAAGGTGACAGTCGTCAATCACTGAACAACTCAGTTTTAAAAAACATCCAGAATGGTGGCAGTCGGCTGGCAAAACACACATAGACGTCTCATTTGTCACTGGCAGTCGTCTGTCAATAACTTGACATTCATCTATCAAGCTTTTGACTTCGTTAAATTAAGTCCTTTAATTGGTCAGCCGTCTATCCATATACAGACAATCGTCTATCAAAAGGTTTTCCTTCTTTTCAAAAACATTTTTATCTCTCTCATTTATGCTTAGATATTCTTGGAATATAAACTTGTTTGACTTTGAAAAACATGTTCCAAGACTTTAAAACTTCAGGTTTCTAAGTGTTTCTTGGCCTAATGAGCTTCAAAATGAATATTCATACATGAATTAATTTGAAGTACTTACAAAGCTCATCCTATAAACAAATTTGACACCTTTTTTTTTTGCTTTGTGTTCTTTTGTTGCTGATCTTTCAAACTTCCTTGAGCTTTTATTATGGATCATTTGTATTAATGTAAGGATTTCCTTGTTCCTTGATCCTTGTGAGCTTTCATAAAGTATTTGAAGTTTGAGCAAATCATTTTTGCCTGAAATAATATCACTTGAAAACAATATTAAATAACCTTACTTTGTTATCATCAAAATCAAGAGTTGTAAGCCCAGTTAGGCCAACAATCTCCCCCTTTTTGATGATGACAAAGAAAGAGCAAAGATACAAAAAATAATACTCCCCATGCCAATAAGCATAGTCTGAAAATAATTTCATTAAGACATAAGTTCAGAAGGTTCAAAATTTTAATTGAAATAAATACATAGAACTTATAATACATAGAACTCATAGTTAACAAATACATACATAGACTCATAGACTTATAGAATTTGCTCACACACATACTCCCTCTTTTGACATCAACAAAAAAGGCATAATACATTCAAAAACTGAGCATATGTAGCATACAAAGTAGCAAAAAGTTCAAATATCATCAAAAGTCTATAGTCAAGTATCAAAAGCTGTGTCACTATCTTCAGCAATTCCTTTTCCTTTAGATTCTTGTGATCCTTCTTCTTTCATCTTTAGCTTCTTCTTCTTCTTCAACTTCAGCAATGTCTTCTTCTTATTTTTCCTGAGAGTCTTTATCATCATTTTCATTACTCTCTTTATCTGAATCAGTGTCATTTTGTGTGACACCTTTCTCAATTTTTTCAAGACACTAATCTAGTAAAGTATATTTATCATTAATAATTGCGATCTTGTCTTGAAGCGAAACAAAACCATCCCTCATTTCAGAACTGAAGCTGGTATAGTGCTGATAAAAAGGAAGAAATCAAGGAGGCATATCAGCTTCTTCAAGAGCTAGATTACATTCTTCTGGTGCTGGTCGTGCGGTTCTATTACCCCTAAACATCCATCCCTCTGTATACTTCTTGTAACCCATCCTCTTTAAAGTAGTGGAGGAGAATATGTTGTAATGGGTTCGCTTCACTAGTTTAGAAGATGGAGTAAGGACTTGAAAGTGATCAAAAACTAAGGAAAGAATGCCACCATATGGAAGCCCAATTCTAGGAGATTCAAGCTTCATGACCATCCATTTTAGTACAAGGCTAGCTAAATCCAATTTCTTTCCTTTTAGTATGCACCATATGACGAAGCAATCAAAGAAGGAAATATAATCAAAAGAGCTTGATCTTGGAATTATATTATAAGCAATGATCTTGTGAAGAATTTGCGCTTGTAGATTGAGCTGTTTGTATTGTGGAGGGTTTCCAAAATAGACGGGTTGATCATTCATCACAAGAGGTAGAAATTCTTGTGGGGAAAAACCCTGCTCCATTGTCCATTGTTTATCTATTGGATTACACTCAAAATCTTCATGCTTAATACGAAGTATTTTCCTTAGTGAGTGTGGAGTAAGTGTGATCTTTTGGCCAAATACTTCGGTATCAAATCCAACATCTTTCTTTACCAAGTTTGAGTAGGAAAGCTTAATTTGATTAGGGTAATATCCCTTAACTTGGTAAAGAACAAACTTATCCCATCCAATATTTTTGAACCACTCAAGAATCTCAGGAAAAGTTTCTTTAAAGAAAGAGATATCTAGCACCTTACAAAACATTGGATCAATTGTAGAGATGTGATTTTGGTACAAAGCTTTCACATGAGATGAAACTAACCATTTTTCAATTTTGTTGCTGCTGACAGGTCTTGAAGAAGAAGCTTTGTCCTTTTTCCCAACCGTTTTGGTTCTTGGCATGATGATGAAGCAATAATTTGAGAAACCCTAGATGTGAAGGACTTAGAGTTTTGATGGAGTGATGTTGTGAGGAGGTTTGGAGAGGAGAAACTTAGGGAAGAGATGAAGATAAGCTGTTTTCGTGAAGGGTAGACGAGTGGACAGGGGCTTTTAAAAAAAGAGTTTTTATGTTAAATGAAAGTGAACCACCGTGTGACAGACGCCTGTCGTCAAGTTGACAGTCGTCTGTCAACTATCTTTCTAGATAGACAGTAGCCTGCCAGGTGCCTGCCTGGTGTCTGGCAGTCATCTACCGTGAAGAAATTCTTTTCTCTCTTTAGTTAACCTCTCGTATATGTAACATTCCTAATTCCTGCTAGATAAATACAAATTGATCTTCAACTAGTGGTTTTGTGAATATATCAGCTAATTGATTCTTGAGTGTTAACAAATTCAAGAACTATTTCTTTCTTATCTACATTATCTCTTAAAAAATGATGACGTAAATCAATATGTTTGGTTCTTGAATGTGATACTGGATTCTTTGAAATATTTATAGCGCTTGTATTATCACACTTTATAGGGATTGTTTGATATTAAATTTTGAAGTCTTTTAATTAATTGTTTCATATATAAAGTTTGAGCACAACAGCTCCCAGTTGCTATGTATTCTGCTTCAGCTGTAGATAATGTTACAGAATTTTGTTTCTTTGAAAACCAAGAAACTAGTGAGTGTCCTAGAAAGTGACAAGTCCCACTAGTGCTCTTTCTATCTATTTTGCATCCTGCATAATCCGCATTTGAATAACTTATCATTTCAAAATCAATTCCCTTTGGATACCATAAACCTAGATCAAGTGTGCCTAGTAAATATCTAAGGATTCGTTTAACTGCGATTTGGTGTGATTCCTTAGGAGCCGATTGAAACTTAGTACACATACATACACTAAACATGATATTCGGACTGTTTGCTGTTAAATATAGTAAGCTTCCTATCATTCCTCTATAAAGTTTGGTGTCACGACGTCCCAACGCGCGTGTGCCCTGGGCGGCGAAAATAAAAATGTATTTTCATTTTCAAGGAAAATAGGGAATGTCGGAGTCACCACTAACCTTTTAGTGTGGTTAGAACACATGATTACTACCCTATTAGGGGTAGAATAGGTCTACGTTACTAGAGTTGGGATCAGGACTTCGGTTACGCGAGGGGAAGGTACGAGCACCCCCTACGCGCCCGTTCTTAAGAACGGTACCTAATTAATTTGAAATTATCCCTAAGTCAATCTAGTAAGTCTTTTAAAATTACTCCTCTAGTAAATTTACTAATACACGTACAAAGTGGATAAACAAATAAATAAATAAGTAAATGAATAATACAAAAATATAAATATAAAATATAAATATTTACATATTCCCTTAGAACCAAAGGTACGTAAAGCCCGAAGGCTCATACCCAGCATTAAAATCATAAGAATAATAATTAAGAAAATACTTAAGAAAATACACTCCCAAATTTTGAAATTGTATATAAAATTTTTATAGAAAAATACTAGTATGGGAGGTTTTAATATATATTAATAAGATAACAAACTAAGAAATTAAATTACCATAATACATGTAATAATAATAGGAATACATATATGCTAAAATATTACAAATATTAAAGTAAGTAATGAAATACCATGATACTATATATATTAAGACACTAAAGATACTATAAAAAAATAATTAATACTAAATATATCGAGATACTAAAAGTAATTAATACTAAATATATTAAGATACCAAAAATAATTAACACAAATATATTAAGATACTAAAAATAATTAATACTAAATATATTAAGATGCTGAAAATAACTAATACTAAATACATTAAGATACCAAAAATAATTAACACAAATATATTAAGATACTAAAAATAATTAATACTAAATATGTTAATATGCTGAAAATAACTTATACTAAATACATTAAGTTACCAAAAATAATTAATATTAAATGTATTAAGATATTAAAAATAATTAATACTAAGTATATTAAGATACCAAAAATAATTAGTACTAAATATTTTAAGATAAAAAAAAAATATCACAATAAATAACTATAATACCATAATAATTACATGTAATAAAGGAAACCCTAAAAATACCTAAAACAAGGTAAACTGATCAAAACCCTAAAATATATATACACCATCAACATGACAATAGTGAAAGCCCAAAATATACAATATCAATACGATCATAATGATAATCCAAAATATACAATATTAATATGACAATGATGAAAACCATATAATAACTATATAATAAGATCACCTAAATATTAACATGATAACTATAATAATAATAAACAATAATATCACATGAATACATAATAGACAATAATATTACCTAAATATATATACATGAACTTAACATTCAATAGTAAAACATATATGTGTATATATATATTCATGCAAAAATAAACCAATATTACAATATCTCCCAATAAGCTAAAATAACCTGGGATATTATCATTTAAACAAATATTACAGCATTAGGGATACTACAATGCGAATATTAATTAAAACACAACGATAGCAACAAGGAAAATATAGCATGGATATTAAATGTTAAAACAAATTTTACAATAATGAAATCCAACAATAATAATATTATTTAATATGTACAATAAATTTAAACATGAATAAAAACCCTTAAATATAGCACATGCAAAAAGAACCCCCAAAAATCTATGCACATAATACCAAGAAAGGAAGATTCTTAATAAATATGACGCAATAAATACAATAATGATATTCCCACATCCATGAAATACCTACAAATATGCTAATAAACATACAATAAACCTACAAAGATAATGCCATATGATAATAACAACCATATAATGAATGATAAAATATATACATAATAAATAAATAAAGAAAACACATAGATTATAATATTACATAATAATATAAAATAATGAAACTAGTAAACCAAGACACTGCATATATTATACAAAATAATAACCAGAATGATAATAGAAACAATATAGAATAATAATAAATCATAATAAATCTAAATATATAATAACAATTAAAATACATCCTAATAATCACAAAAAAATTTACCTTTATGAAGAAGGTGACGATAATCAAAATATGGGGAAAGCGGCCGGAGGCTGGCGTGACTGTGGCGGCAATGGTGTCCACAGTCAACGGTGTGGCTGTGCCGTGAAGCCGTATGACTACTGCCCTGCATGAAAGGTAAAGAGTTAGAGAACGGATGAAGATATGAGGGTAATGATGCAGTGTGCGTTGAATGTGTTGTCGTTTGCCGGAGAAAATGGGGGCTGGCCGTAGAAGCTGGAGTGCAGAGGGAGACTGGCGTGACTAGATCTGCAGGGAGCAGCGTCGGCGTTGCTGCTGCTATGTGTGACTGACGAAGGTTGGTGGAAGTCCTCGGGTCTGCTGGTGTGTGGCTGGTAGGGCGTTGACGGCAGAGAACCGAGACTGGTCTCGGCCGAGGTTGACGGAGCTGTTGCCAGTGGTGGCTTGCGGTGGCTGCTGGCAGGAGCAGAGCGGAGAACGATGGGAAGGAGATGAAGAAGAGGTTGAGATGAGGAGCTGGTGTGGCTTGATCTGCAGGGAACGGCGGAGAGAGGGGCAGCAGGGGGCTGCTCGCGGGTGTGGGAGGCTGGCCGTGAGAGGCTGCTGTGGTGAGATTGCAGCCGGGTCCAAGGTAGGAGATTGAGGGGGAGCTTAGGTTTTTTTCTATTTTGAGTTTTCTGCCCCCATTGTGCGCTGCGCCCCCCGGCTTGGCTGTGGGAAGGAGCCTTTAAATAGGCTCCAACCCCAAAACCGTAGGTCAAAAATAAAAATAAAAATAAAAATAAAATAATAATAATAATAATAATAGTAAAATAACAAAGCAATAATAACAATAGTATTTAAAAGTAAAAATAATAACAAAGTAATAATAATAATAATAATAATAATAATAATAATAATAATAATAATAATAATAGTAATCAATAATAATGAAAATTAATACTACTAATAATAATAATAATAATAAAAAAGGTAATAATAAAATAAAGATAATAAAAATACTAATAATAATAATAATAATAATAATAATAATAATAATAATAATGATAGTAATAAAAATAATAATAATAATAGCAAAATAATAATAATAATAATATTGGGTCTGGGTAAAAATGGGGTGTCTACAGTTTGGTATCTACTTGTTTTCCTTTTTCATCCTTGTCAAGACTCGTTAAGGTGCTCATGGGAGTTCCTATGGGTTTGCCTTCTTCCATATCAAACTTTTTTGACATGCCTTTGAGATATTTAGTTTGATTTATGAATGTTCCATTTTTAGTTTGTTTAATTTTTAACCCTAGGAAGTAATTTAATTCTCCCATCATACTCATTTCAAACTCTCTTTGCATAGTTGTAGCAAATTCATTACATAAATCTTCATGAGTTGATCCAAATATGATATCGTCAACATAAAGTTGTACTATAAGCATATCATTATTTTTGGTTTTTATAAATAGAGTGCTATCTATCTTTCTTCTTGAAAAATTATTTTGGAGTAGGAACTTACTTAGTCTTTCATACCAAGCTCTAGGAGCTTGTTTCAATCCATATAAGGCTTTAGTTAGTTTGAATACATGATTTGGGTTCTTAGAGTTTCAAATCTTGGAGGTTGTTTAACGTAAGCGTCTTCATTAATATAACCATTTAGGAATGCACTTTTTACATCCATTTGGTATAATTTAAAATCTTTATTGGCTGCATAGGCAAGAAGCATCCTTATAGCTTCCATTCTTGCTACGGGAGCAAAGGTTTCTTCATAATCGATATCTTCTTCTTGATTATAGCCTTGTACTACTAGCGTAGCTTTATTTCTTACAACTACCCCATTTTCATCCTTTTTATTTCTAAACACCCATTTGGTTCCTATGATTGATTTTTCTTTGGGTTTAGGTATAAGTTCCCATACTTGACTCCTTTCAAATTGATTTAGTTCCTTCTGCATAGCTATGATCCAATAATCATTTTTTAAGGCATCTTCTATATTCTTGGGTTCATCTTGAGACAAAAAAACATAATGGTTACAAATATTTTTTTTAATGAGGCTTTAGTGGTTATTCCTTTTGATGGTTCACCAAGAATTAGGTCTTTTAGGTGACTTTTAGCATATCTCCATTCTTTAGGTAGTTCTAGATTTTCTATGGTGTTTTCATTTGAAGCTTCATTATTATTTTCTTCTTTTATTTCTAGATCTTCTACTTTTTGTGAGATATCTTCTTTTTCATCATTCTTAACTTTATTGTCATAATTATTTGATTCATCAAACGTTATGTGTATTGATTCAATAATAGTAAGAGTCCTTTTATTATAAACCCTATAAGCTTTACTATTTTTAGAATAACCTAAGAAGATACCCTCATCATATTTTGCATCGAAGTTTCCTAAATCATCTTTAATATTAAGAATAAAGCATTTGCACCCAAATACATAAAAGTAGGAAATGTTGGGTTTTCTACCTTTCCATATCTTATGGATACCCTATTTACAATATAACAAGTTATACTTACAGCTTCTGCCCAAAAGTATTTAGGTAGATTATTTTCGTTTATCATGGTTTTAGCCATTTCTTGGAGGGTTCTATTTTTTCTTTCTACGACTCCATTTTGTTGTGGAGTCATAGGTGCTGAAAAATTATGATTTATTCCATGTTCATTACAGAATTTATCAACATCTTTGTTTTTAAATTCTCTACCTTGATCACTTTTAAAATTTGTTATATTATAGCTTTTTTCATTTTGTAATTTCTTGCATAAAGTGATTAGCATGTCACAAGCTTCATTTTTGTTTGCTAAGAATAATACCCAAGTAAATCTTGAATAGTCATCTACTATTACAAAAGCATATTGTTTGCCTCCTAAGCTTAAGGTTCTTGTTGGACCAAATAAGTCTAGGTGCAAGAGTTCTAGGGGTCTTTTAGTAGATATGTATTTTTTTTTCTTTTTGAAACTTGTTTTGACTTGTTTTCCCTTTTGGCATGCATCACACCATATCTTTCATGAATTTAGTATTTGGTAATCCTTTTACAAGATTTTTGTTAGATAATTTGGACAAAAGATCCATACTAGCATGTCCTAATTTCCAATGCCAAAGCCAACTCATTTCATTCATTACAGCTAAACAAGTTACATTTTGATTTATTAAGTTCTCAAGGTTTATGCAATATACATTATTTATCCTATGAGCTATAAACAAGGTTTTATTGTTCTTGGGGTTTTGAATAACACATTTTTCTTTCTTTAAAGTTATTTCGAACCCTTTGTCACTTGATTGGCTTATGCTTAAAAGATTGTGTTTTAATCCTTATTCCAATAGCACATCATCAATGGTAAGAGAAGGTTCTTTACCTATTTTCCCAATGCCAATAATTTTACCTTCGGCATTGTCTTCGATGGTGACGTATCCCCCATCATTTTGTTTTAATGTGGTGAACTTGGTTCTATCACTTGTCATGTGCCTTGAACATCTGCTGTCCAAGTATCATATATCCGCTGATGGTGTTATCCTAAGGCACACCTACAATGAGGATTCATTGTGTTAGTCTTTGGAACCCAAATTCTCTTAACTTTCTTTAAATTGTTTTTAGTTCCATTAGTTACTTTCCATTCTCCTTGAACTTTAACATATTTTCTTTTTAGTGGGCAATTGAACATTACATGACCTTTAGTCTTGCACATGTAGCAAGTGGTGTGTTCATGTTTATTGTTTGAAGAAGTACTAGCATAGTGCTTGGCTTCTTTGACAAAATATCCCATGTATAATTTTTTACTTTTTTTTGTTTTTCCATTATAACCTATCCCGTCTTTGTTTCCATTTAATCTTTGTTGTCCAATCATGTTTTCAAAATTTTCTTTTCCTTTGGTAAAGTTATATATAATTTTCTCTTTATCCCATGTATAAATTTTTAACTCTTTTTTTTGTTTTTCCATTATAACCTATCCCTTCTTTGTTTCCATTTAATCTTTGTTGTCCAATCATGTTTTCAAAATTTTCTTTTCCTTTGGTAAAGTTATATATAATTTTCTCTTTATCCTCTACTGATTTTTTAAGTTCAATTATCTCTAACTCATTTTTATTTAAATCATCTTCATTAATTTTTCCTATCTCTTGAGTAGTTTCCTTTATTTCTTCTTTTAACTTTTCAATACAAGAATCTTTCTCCTTTTCACTGATTTTAGATGTTTCAAGTTGCTTCATTAATTCTTTATTTTGATCTTTCAAAGCTATGTTTCTCTTGGAAATTTTTATGAATCTTTTATGCAAAGAAAACAAATCAACTTGTAATTCCTTATAGGAGGGCATGCTATCGCTAGACTCATCATAAGACTTATTGTAAGATTATATTGAGGAGTAGTAGGAATTTACCTCTTTGTCATTAGCCATGAGCATATATTTGCCATCTCTTGTCCACTTGACTCGTTTTCCGTCTTACTGGAGCTTGAATAATCCCAAGTGGCCTTCATAGCTTCCTTCTTTTTCTTCTTGTCTTTCTTGAGTAATGAGCAGTCCGGCTTGATATGCCCTGGTTTCTTGCAATGATAGCATATAGGAGGTTCATTTTTATTTTTATTTTCTTTTCTATTTGTCTCTCCTTTTTCAGGTTTCTTTTTATTAAACTTTCTAAGAAATCGTTTATTTCTCCTATAGAATTTTCCTAATCTTTTGGTGATGAATGCTAATTCATCTTTATCTGAGTCGCTTGATTCACTTTACTCTTCACTTGAGCTGTTACTAGAAGCTTTTAATGCAATGGACCTTTTATGCTTGGGTTTAGGATTTCTTTCTTTTAAAGCCATTTCATAGGTAAGTAATGAACCTATGAGTTCATCTAGAGAGGTGGTCTTAAGGTTTCTACCTTCCGTGATAGCAGTAGCCTTTGGTTCCCATATGGAGGGAAGGCCTTTTAGAATTTTTCTAATCATTTCATAGGTAGTATAAGTCTTTTCTAAGGCACTTAAGGAGTTGATTATGTGGATAAGTCTGGTGTACATACTTGAGATTGTTTCATCTAAATTTATTTTAAATGCTTCATACTCACTCGTTAACATATCTATCCTGTTGTCCCAAACATCTATTGTTCATTCATACGTTACTTCTAATTTGACCCATATTTCTTTGGCCGTCTTGCAGGCCATGACCCTATTGAACTCATTTGCATCTTAAGCATAGTATAGGGCATTTATAGCACTTAAATTTATTTGGAGCATCTTATAGTCTAAATCGGTCATATCTTTTTTCTCTTTAGGAATTTTTTTTCCATCTATTATCTCAGTAGGAATTAGGTCTCCATCCATAACTACTTCCCAAGCTTTCCAGTCTATGTGTTGGAGATATATTTGCATTCTCTTTTTCCAAAAAGTATAGTTGTGTCCACAAAGGACTGGTGGACGGGTTGAGGATTGGCCCTCTCTGAAGGGTGCTACTCCTATATTTGTCATTTGATCATTTTATAGTTTCTTGTTAGGAATTATTATAACTAGGCTTTGACACCAATTGAAATTGGAATAGCTTTCCCAAGAGGGGGGTGAATTGGGATTTAAAAAATTTATTTCCCTTTTTAATACTTTTGTGTTATAACAATAATTAATGCTCAACCACAACCACAAAATTAAATCAGAGTAATCACAACCAAAACAAATTAATCAACCACTTAATAATAGCCTTGTAGTAATGTGTGAATCTTGCTGAGTTTGTATGAGCCCTGTTGTTAAATTCCATAAACAACCTTCTTCCCAATGTTCAGCTTTTAAACAAACTTTTAGTTTAATAAGTTAAGGATGATCAACCAACATAGTCCCTTTCAGTATCAGCAATCAATGTTGATCAACCCAAAAAAAAATTAAATTCGAGTCTATTTAATAACTAAACACTTCGAATTTAGAGTTTGATATAGCATCCACGCAATTTATAAATTTCACTGAAAAGTAAAGAGTAGGGAAGAAAGAAGAACACAAGATTTTACGAGGTTCGGCTTCAACACAACCTACATCCTCGTCTTTGGCAAAACCACCAAAAGATTCACTATCACCATTCGTTTACCCCTAAAAAGTACCAATTACAACACTCCTTGGTTGAGGCTAAAGTCCGCCTTCTCCAAACAATATCTCCTTGTTTGGTCCAACGATTCTACACTTGAACCGTCAATCAATCTGCTGCAAAGATTTAAAAACAAGGCGTACAAGAATTTACTCCTCAAGAGCTAATTAGTACAGAAAAAAACTATATACTTCGGTAAATTCACAGAATGAAATTCAGATTAAAGCTCTAGAGTTTTATCACCGTAGGAATCTTTCAATAGATGAAAGAATTAACAATTGAAGCACAATCTCAGTGAGACAATCAGCAGAGCTTTTGAGAATTTCATGGATGTTGAGGGCAATGAAAAGCTTTCAGAATTTCAGAGAAAGGTCCAGGTTTTAAAATAATTTTGGGCTTGAAGCAATTTAAATTTTAAAAATATGCTCGTTGAGAAATTTGAAATTTGTCGCGAGCCAGATGACTGTGGGATCTCTGGCAGTCATCTGTCCATGTATTTCATGAATATTTTCACACAAAGAAAGGTGGCAGTCAACTGTTCTCAGGGTGGCAGTCGACTGTCACTAAACAACTCAGTTTTAAAAAATCCAGAATGGTGGCAGTCGGCTGGTAGAACACACACAGACATCTCATCTATCACTGGCAGTCATCTGTCAATAACTTGACAGTCGTCTATCAGGCTTCTGACTTCTTTAAATTAAGTCCTTTAATTGGTCAGCCGTCTGTCCATATATAGACAGTTGTCTGTCAAGAGGTTTTCCTTCTTTTCAAAAATATTTTTATCTCTCTCATTTATGCTTAGATATTCTTGGAATATAAACTTGTTTAACTTTAAAAAACATGTTCCAAGACTTTAAAACTTCAGGTTTCTAAGTGTGTCTTTACCTAATAAGCTTCAAAATGAATATTCATACATGAATTAATTTGAAGTACTTACAAAGCTCGTCCTATAAACAAATTTTACACTTTTTTTTTTTTTTTGCTTTGTGTTCTTTTGTTGCTGATCTTTCAAACTTCCTTGAGCTTTTATTATGGATCACTTGTATTAATGTAAGGCTTTCCTTGTTCCTTGATCCTTGTGAGATTTCATAAAGTATTTGAAGTTTGAGAAAATCATCTTTGCCTGAAATAATATCACTTGAATATAATATTAGATAACCTTACTTTATTATCATCAAAATCAAGAGTCGTAAACCTAGCTAGGCCAACAGTTTTTAGAAAATATTAGGGGTGTGCTTGCTGAAAAAGAAACTTTAATATTTAATCTCAAGCAAGCAATTTTTTCCTAGTTTAGCCTTAAAAAACTATACAACATATAACAAAAGAAATAAAAACCACATAGATCCTAAACATTTCACAATCAGGTGCAAGATCATATGGCAAATCCAAAAAGTATGTGGCAAGGTATTGTATCTCAATTCAATATTTTCAATAAACTCATCGTGTTTTAATGCACATGCCACAAAACAACTCAATGCACATCTAAACCTCAAGATGGGTGAGCACAATAGGATAGATTTATATTTCAAGAGCTCCCCTTATGACTTTGAATACGAGCCTAGATGCTATGAGTTAGAGATTTATTGTGGGTAGAAAGAAATTCATTTTAAAAAACAAACAGACCATAGTAACCTATGGATCTAAGTTGGGAGTAAGGTGAGCATAATAGAATATGAGTTTAATTTTAGATCCTCCCCCTTTTGATTTGAAATTTTGCTTAGATGCAATGAACTGCTTGTAATATTTGAAGATAATTTTACTAATAGTTCCAATTCGTATAAGCAGTCATTTTAACCCTATTGGCATAATTATATTGGGTAAATATTTATTCACTTCAAACACTACAACCAGTATAGTCTCCCTAGAGATTTCAGATGCATCAAAAAGATAGAAATCGAGGCATTGCTATAGTGCTTGATGCAAATCATAGCACAACTTCACAGGAACTAGTTCAAGTCCCAATTAGGCCGATTACGAGAGCACGAGCAAGGAAGTTTAAAGTTGTACTTAATGGATTGATTAAAGAGGCATGGACTCAAGCAAATTCATGGAGGCCCATTGAGCATGACCCACATGAGCAACAAAGAATCATCAATATGATTCAATTTCTAGAAGAATTTGTCCAAGGCTAAGCTTTAATTGATATGTTTTAGAATACCCCTCTTTGGGTCTGATTGTAAGGCTTGCATGTCATTCACTTTCCCCTTTTATTTGTTTTGACTTTTATAGGCGTGCATGGCTGATAAACAAAGCCATTTAAAGCTTCCCTCTTTCCTTTTTCTATTTTAGGCATGTGATCAACCAATTAAAGGGCTGATTGTCTTTTTTCTTATAGTCAAGTAAGAGTTATTTCTTTACCAGATTTTAGCCCTAATTAGGATAACTATTTTAGGAATTTTCCTTGTAATGGCCATTTTGGCCTAACTAGGCTTTTCAATATTGGTTTGATGATAACAAATGAAGATGTTTTTAACATGTGTTGTTAAGTGACTTTATTTCAGGATTACATAACTCCACACTCATGTTTATCATGGAAGCAAAATGGAAATCAAAGCCAAATCAAGTGAAAGCCTCTCTAAGTATTAAAGCATTAAAAGATAAATGAAGAAGCTGAAAGGCTAAGAGGGACTCGAAGTCAAAATGAACATCAGTAGACTTAAAGACTTAGTACTTAAAAAGTCATATTCAGTAAAGTCATTTGTAAGTACTTCAAAACAAATATAATTTAGAAATATGAAGCTCATTAGGGTGCAAAGACTTAGAGACCAGTTGTTGAAAACCTTGGAAAATGATTTTATAAAGTTACATTTGAGTCTTTTAAATTGCAAGGGTTTACAAAATCAAAATTGGAAATTTTTGGAAAAGAATGGACTAGTCAGCCGACTGATCAGAACACCCTAGAATGGCCCAACCAATTGACACAAAGCAATATGTTGAAAACCTGCCTAGCTGACTGACCATTATGAACTAGGATTAGTCAGCCAACTAACAAAGAATGCAATTGTAAAATAAGCTACCCAGTCGACTGACCAGATGAACTAAATTGAGCCAACCGACTGACAATGTCCAGCCGACTGACAAATTTTGAACTTGGTCGAGCTAGTTGACTGACAATTTACTAAATTTAATTTCTAGTAGATCAAAGGGTCTTAGCTGCATGTCCAGGTGACTGACCCTGTTAAAATCATTACCCATAAAGGAGTACATTGGTTAATTTGCGAAAATCTTAATTAAGAGAAATGCAATAAAGTTCAATCCAAAGCAGGGCTTGCAAATATATACAGGGTTGCTACCAAAAAGCATCAAATTCTTGAATGATTGATTGATTTTCATATTGTGGTTGATTGGATTGTGTTTTAATTTTCAGTACTTTGTGGTGTGATTTGGTTGTGATCATAAGTTGATTTATTTACTTACATTCTTGTTGTTGCATTAAAAGAAGTAAGAAGCTGAAAAGAATTTTAATTTTTTAATTAACCCAATTCACACCCCCCCCCCTCTCTCAGGAACACTATTCTAATTTCAATTGGTATCAGAGCCAGGTTATAGAAAATCTTAACAAGAAGCTATATAAAAATCAAAATGGAACACATAGGAATAGCTCCCTTTGGAGAGGGTCAATCCTTAACCCGACCACCAATTTTTTGTGGAATAGCTCCCTTTTAGAGACAATATAATTGATATGTTGACTAGTGAATATGAAGCCTTCAAAATGAATTCGAATGAAACCATCACTAGTATGTATACAAGGTTTACTCACATAATCAATTCTCTCAATGCCTTAGGAAAGACCTACACCACCTATGAAATAATTCGAAAAATACTTAGAGGTCTTCCACCCATATGGGAACCAAAGGCCACTGCAATAACGGATGGTGGGAACCTTAAAACCACTTCATTAGATGAACTTATAGGTTCACTGCTCACCTATGAAATGGCCTTGAAAGAAAGGAATCATGCACCTAAGCACAAGAAGTCTATTGCTTTAAAAGTAGCTAATGAAAGCTCAAGTGATGATGAGAGTGAATCAAGTGATTTAGACCAAGATGAATTGGCATTTATTACTAAAAGACTTGGCAAATTCTATAAAAGAAACAAAAAGTTCCCTAAAATGTTTAGTAAAACAAAATCTGAAAAAGGGGAAACAAGTAGGAAGGAAAACAAAAATAAAAAAGATCCACCTACATGTTATCATTGCCAAAAGCCAGGTCATATCAAACCAGACTGCCCTCAACTCAAGAAGGAAAAGAAGAAAAAGAAGACAGCTATGAAAGCAGCATGGGATGACACGAGTTCAAGCGAAACGGAAAACGAGACAAGTGGGCAAGAGATAGCTAACATGTGCTTCATGGCATATAATGAAGAGGTAAATTCGTACTACTCCTCATCAGAAGAATCCAGTAGTGAATCTTGTGATAGCATGCCTTCATACAAAGAACTTCAAATTGAGTTGTTTGCCTTACATAAAAGATTTATAAAAGTTTCTAAAAGAAATATAACTCTAAAAGAACAAAATGAAAATTTAATGAAACAACTCAAAACCTCTAAATCTATTGAAAAAGAGAAAGAAACCCACATTGAAAATTTTAAAAGAGAAAATAAATGATATTACTCAAGATATAATCAAACTACATGTAGATGATCAAAATAAGAGGGATCTAGAAATAAGGGATCTTAAAAAGACAATTGAGGATAAAGATAAAATTATCTACAACTTCACAAAAGGAAAAGAAAACTTTGCGAAAATGGTTAGACAACAAAGGATGCATGGAAATAAAGAAGGAATCGGTTATAATGGAATAACAAATAAAAGAAAGAAGAAATTGTTCAAAGGGTACTTTGTGAAAGAAACTAAACACTATGCTAGTACTTCTTCAACCAATGTACATGAACATGCTACTTGCTACATGTGCATGAACAAAGGACATATTATGTTTAATCGCCCACTTAAAAAGAAATATGTTAAAATTAAAAATGAATGGAAAGTAAACAATGGAACTAGACATGATATAAAGAAAGTTAGAAAATTTGGGTTCCAAAAGTAACACCTTAAATCCTTTATTGTAGGTATGCTTTAGGACAACACCATCAAGGGAAAAGTGGTACTTGGACAGCGGGTGTTCAAGACACATGATCGGAGATAGAACCAAACTCACCACATTAACACAAAAAGATGGGGGATACGTAACCTTCGGTGACAATGCCAAAGGTAAAATTGTTGGAATTGGCAAAGTAGGTAAGGAGCCCTCACTTACAATTGATGATGTGTTGTTAGTAGATGGTTTAAAGCATAATATATTAAATATTAGTCAACTTAGTGACAAAGGTTTTGAAATCATCTTTAAGAAAGACAAATGCATAATTCAAAATCCTAAGAATAATGAAATTTTATTCATAGCTCATAGAATGAACAATGTGTATTGCATAAATCTTGATAATTTCATATCTCAAGATGTAACTTGCTTGGTTGCACTAAATGAAAATAGTTGGCTTTGGCATAGAAGATTAGGACATGTTAGCATGGATCTTCTATCTAAATTGTCTAAGAAGAATCTAGTAAAAGGCTTACCAAATACTAAATTTATAAAAGAAAAAAATTGTGATGCTTGCCAATTAGGAAAACAAGTCAAGACAAGCTTTAAAATGAAGAAATACATATTAACTAGTAGGCCTTTAGAACTCATGCACTTAGACTTGTTTGCACCTACTAGAACTCAAAGTTTAGGTGGAAAACAATATGCTTTTGTGATTGTCGACGATTATTCTAGATACACATGGGTATTATTTTTAGCCAATAAAGATGAAGCTTCTGATATGTTAATAACTCTATGCAAGAAACTTCAAAATGAGAAAGGTTATAATGTTACCAACTTTAGGAGTGACCAAGGTAGAGAACTCAAAAAAAAAGATTTTGAACAATTTTGTAGTGATCATGGTATAAATCATAATTTTTCAGCTCCTAAAACTCCACAACAAAATGGAGTTATTGAAAGGAACAATAGAACCCTTCAAGAAATGGCTAGAACAATGCTAAATGAAAAAAATTTACCTACGTATTTTTGGGCTGAAGCTGTAAATATAGTTTGTTATATGATAAATAGGGTATCTATTAGATCAAGCCTAAACAAGACACCTTATGAACTATGGAAAGGTAGAAGGCCGAACATAGCTTATTTCCATGTATTTGGGTGTAAGTGCTTTGTTCTAAATAATAGAGATGACTTAGGGAAATTTGATGCCAAATCAGATGAAAGTATTTTCTTAGGATATGCTACAAATAGTAAAGCCTATAGGATCTATAATAAAAGAACACTTGCTATTGTAGAATCAATGCATGTAACTTTTGATGAATCAAATCTCTTTGTGAAAGAAATCAAGAATTATGAAAATGAAGATATCTCACAAAAGGTGAAAAATTTTAAAATTAAGGAAGAAAAAGAAGAAAACAATGAAGAAACTTTAAAAGAAAAACCCAAAGAAAAAGAATTACCAAAAGAATGGAAATATGTTAAAAATCATCCAAAAGATCAAATTATTGGAGAACATTCAAGAGGAATAACCACTAGATCATCATTAAAGAATATATGCAACCATTATGCTTTCCTATCTCAAGATGAACCAAAAAATTTAGAAGAAGCATTAAATAATGATTCATGGATTATGACTATGCAAGAAGAGCTCAATCAATTTGAAAGAAGTCAAGTATGGAAATTAGTTCCCAAACCTAAAGATCATTCAAACATAGGAACTAAATGGGTCTTTAGAAATAAGAGAGATGAAAATGGGATAATGGTTAGAAACAAGGGTAGGCTAGTAGCTCAAGGATATAATCAAGAAGAAAGTATTGACTATGATGAAACCTTTGCCCCCGTAGCAAGAATGGAAGCAATTAGAATGCTCCTAACCTATGCAGCCCATAAGGAATTCAAGCTATATCAAATGGATGTAAAAAATGCTTTCTTAAATGGGTATATAAATGAAGAGATTTATGTAAAACAACCACCAGGTTTTGAAGATTTAAAACATCCTGATCACGTATTTAGATTAACTAAAGCCTTGTTTGGTTTAAAACAAGTTTCTAGAGTTTGGTATGAGAGACTAAGTAAATTTTTACTCAAAAATGACTTTTCAAGAGGAATGGTAGATAACACTTGATTCATTAAGACTAAAAAAAAAAGAAATTCTAATAGCTCAAATATATGTGGATGATATCATATTTGGAGCTACAAATGAAGAACTATGTAAAGATTTTGCCACATGTATGCAAAAAAAGTTTGAAATAAATATGATGGGGGAGTTAAATTATTTACTAGGGTTAGAAATCAAATAAGCCAAAAATGGAACTTTCATAAATCAAACTAAATATATTAAAGATATGCATAAAAATTTTGATATGGAAGAAAGTAAACCCATAGGAACCCCTATGAGTACCTCAACATGCCTTGATAAAGATGAAAAGGGAAAACCAGTAGACACAAAACATTATCGAGGAATTGTAGGTAGTTTACTATATTTAATAGCTAGTAGACCTGATATCATGTTTAGTGTATGCATGTGCGATAGATTTCAATCAGCACCTAAGGAATCTCATCAAGTTGCAGTCAAAATAATTCTAAGATACTTGATAGGAACCCTTGATTTAGGCTTGTGGTATCCAAAGGACACTGATTTTGAAATGATAAGCTATTCAGATGTGGATTATTTTGGATGCAAAATTGATAGAAAGAGTACAAGTGGCACATGTCACTTCTTAGGATGATCATTAGTATCTTGGTTCTCAAAGAAACAAAACTTCGTGGCCTTATCAACTGCCAATGCTGAATATGTAGCAACGGAGTTGTTGTGCGCAAATACTATACATGAAACAACAGTTAAAATATTTCAATATAAATTATCAAACAATACCAATTAAGTGTGACAACACATGTGCAATAAACATATCTAAAAATCTCATTTCACACTCAAGAACCATGCATATTAACATAAGACGTTATTTTCTAAGGGATCACGTTCAAAAAAAAGACATAACTCTTGAATTTATTAATACAAATGATCAATGGGCTGATATCTTCACTAAACCTCTCTCAGAAGATAGATTTATAAACATTAGAAGAGAGCTTGGCTTATTGCATAGTAGAGAAATTGAGTGAAAAGCCAATTTTAAGAAAGATTAAATAGTCAGTCGATTTATCACAGGCTCAACTGACTGACTGAGTTGTGGTTTCTGAAACAGAGAGTAGTCAGCCAACGGACCTAGCAGTTAGTCGACTGATTGACGGAAAAACCCTAGACTCATTTAAAAAATCGATTCATTCAAGTGGTCAGCCAACTAACCTAGGGTTTCTACTCACCTGTGCTCTCATTCTCTTCCTTTCCTTAGTTCCTCCTCCAAAAATCACCAAACCTTATCTTCCATTTCCAAAATCCAACACTACCACCTTCGTTTTTCCATAGAAAATCTCCACAATGCCAAGGATAAAATTTGTAGGGAGTAAGAAACCTTCCATCTCATCTCAACCCACTGAGTATCCGTCAATTGAGTAATGGCTTGTAACCCCACACACCAAAAGATTTTATCGAAATCATCTAAGTACGACAAACCCAATCCTAGGTAAAGTCCTTGATGCTTCCTATTTCACATCTGATTTTCCACAAATAATTTCTTTATTCGAAGCCCTAGGATGGAAAATTTTCATTCTCTATCAAGCTAAGGGACACTTACCAAACCTTGTCAAAAATTTTTATGCAAATCTTGTTAAGGAAAAACATGAACTTTTTACAAAAGTGATGGGAAAATCTATCCCTTTCACTCCCGAATCCCTTGCCAAAATTTTTAAAATCACCAATGGAGATTTTGAATGTCCTACATTTGGTACTTCTTGGATTCTCGAACAGGACTTTACTCCGGAAGAATTTCTTCCTTTGATATTAGATTCCAAGACCGTTTCTTTTGACAATCCTCCACTATACAAACACTTGAATCTTCAAGCTCAAATTTTGCAAAAAAAAATCATTACATATAATATACTCCCTCAAGCTAGATCCCATGCATATATCTCCTATGCCGATTGTTTTGTCCTCTGGTGCTTGCTCAAGGGCAAAAAACTATACTTATCGAGCCTTATGCTTAAATGGATGCTATCATATGTAGAGGCATGGCGAGTTACCCTTCATTGTGAAGACATCCTAAATATGCTTTTAGTAAAACTCCAAATATCCTCCTCTTCCAATTTCTTTGTAAATCGTACCCATTATGACATTTTCAATTCCACAACTCTCAAATTAATGAGGTATGAAAAGTATGAGGATGGATGGATTCTTAAGGGAAGTGGAGGTTAAGTATGTCAACCTCCCGTTACCGTTTCTCCTACATAGTCTAATCCATTCTACCAGCAATTCACCAACTTCAACCAAAACATGCAAATAGGGCTTCAATCCCTTCAAACCAACTTTTCATCTCTTCAAACTAATTACTCCTTACTTGATGAACGTTTGAGTTGCATCGACAAACACTTAGCTAGTTCCTCTAGTACCACTAATCCTATGGATATCAATTTCGCTTCTACTAGTGATGATGGAAGTGATGAGGAGGAGGACTCCAAAATTGGAGATGGTGATGATAAGGAAGACACGGAAGAAGAGCATGGTTTTGAAGAAGAAGAAGAAGAAGAAGATGACTCAGGAGAAGAAAAAGGTAATGCAACCGAAGAAGAACATCATTCTGATGATGAAAATTGATGTTCTGAAATTTATAACTTTTTTATTATAATTTGGCTCGTTGTATAACAAAACACTTAGCTTGGTTGCTTTTCTTGTTTATTTCCCCTTGTTTTTGAATGATGTCCAAAGGGGAGAGACTGTGAAAAGCAAAGATGTTATGATGTGATGTATGGAAATGTTATATTTATCTTATGATGTGTATAGAATATTTATGATGTATGGAGATGTTATATTTATCTTGTGTATGGAATATTTATGATGAACATGTTGAACAATGATGAGCCTTATTTGACTTTAAGCATATTGTTATCTTTGAATTTGAGCATATTAACATTTCCACATGCTATAAATATTTGATGTCACATGTTAAAGAATGCTTATAGTAAGGGAGAGTTTGTTTTATCCTCATCTTTGCTCCTCGTTTGTCATCATAAAAAATGGGGAGATTGTTGACCTAACTATTTCAATCTTGTTTTGATGATAACAAATGAATATGTTTTTAACATGCGTTGTTTAGTGACTTTATTTCAAGTTTACATAACTCTTCAGTCATGTTTATCATGGAAGCAAAATGGAAATCAAAAGACAAATGAAAGCTTCTCCTAGTATTAAATCATTAAAAGACAAATGAAGAAGCTTAAAGGCTAAAAGAGACTCAAATTCAAAATGAACATAAACAGACTTGAAGACTTAGTACTTAAAAAGTCATATTCAGTAAAGTCGTTTGTAAGTACTTCAAATCAAATATAATCTAGAAATATGAAGCTCATTAGGGTGCAAAGACTTAGAGACCAGTTGTTGAAAACCCTAGAAAATGATTTTGTAAAGTTACATTTAAGTCTTTTAAATTGCAAAGGTTTACAAAATCAAAATTGGAAGTTTTTGGAAAAGAATGGACTGGTTAGTTGACTGACCAGAACACCCTGGAATGGCTCAGCCGAATGACACAAAGCAATATGTTGAAAACCTGCCCAGCTAACTGACCATTATGAACAAGGATCAGTCAACCGACTGACAAAGAATGCAACTGCAAAATAAGCTACCCAGTCGACTAACCAAATGAACTAAACTGAGCCAACTGACTGACAATGTCTAGCTGACTAACAAATTTTGAACGTGGTCGAGCCAGCTGACTAACAATTTACTAAATTTAATTTCTTGCAGACAAAAGGGTCTCAGCCGCCTGTCTAGTCGACTGACCCTGTGAAAATCATTACCCATAAGGGATTACGTTGGTTAATTTGCAAAAATATTAATTAAGAGAAATGCAATGAAGTTCAATCCAAAGCAGGGCTTGCAAATAAATACAGGGTTGCTACCAAAAAGCATCAAATTCTTGAATAATTGATTGATTTTCATATTGTGGTTGATTGGATTGTGTTTTAATTTTTAGTACTTTGTGGTGTGATTTGGTTGTGATCATAAGTTGATTGATTTACTTACATTCTTGTTTTTGCATTAAAACAAGTAAGATGCTGAAAAGAATTTCAATTTTTTAATTAACCCAATTCACCCCCCCTCCTCTCGGGAACACTATTCTAATTTCAAGCCAACCTTTAAATAGGCGTCTAAGCAATGAAAGGAGGTAGATCATTATTTGATAAATTGTGAGAGTATTTTCTCTGCACTTCTTTGAAGAAATATACGAACCTATCTGGATTTCCTGTGGTGTTCACCAACAACTTATCAAATGGTTTTTCCACCACCATTTGTGCCCTCCTTACACCGAG
The DNA here is from genome assembly GCF_029873635.1 of Malania oleifera. Classification (NCBI taxonomy): domain Eukaryota; kingdom Viridiplantae; phylum Streptophyta; class Magnoliopsida; order Santalales; family Ximeniaceae; genus Malania; species Malania oleifera. The sequence continues at coordinate 61,356,319 of NC_080424.1, forward strand.
GTTCTTGTTTTGCAATAAAAAATGGGTTGAGGTTATATATACCAAGGTTCTTGTTTGTTGTAAACAACGGCTCAAGGTCTATCATTCAATTCTAAACATAGAACGATTTTGGGTTCCTTTTCATTCTCAGATCTCGTTATTTTGGTTAATTCATATCATTTGGTCTCAGGGCACAAGTTATAGTTCAGGTGTGCCTATCTCTTAAAAAAAAACCTTTCTTTTGTTTCTTTATTTTGTGTTCTTGTAGTTCTGAAATTCGGTTCACATGCCCTAGTTTCGCCAAATTTCCTTTACCCCATTCCGCTCGCATTTTGTTTATTTCAAATTCTTATTCTATTATTATCAAAAGCTAGTTGTTGATCATAAAAATTTTAAAGAGAGAGAGAGAGAGAGAGAGAGAGAGAGAGAGAGAGAGAGAGAGAGAGAGAGAGAGAGAGAGAGAGAGAGAAGGGAAGGGAAGGGAAGGGGAAAAAAGGAAGGAAAAAAAAATTGTTTGTTTTCATTCATTTTGGGTTCCAATAAGCCCAAAAATCACCTCAACCCAAAATCGAATATTTTTTTTGTGGAAGTTTTGTTATTTTGTGCTTTCGAGAATCTAATCAATCGTGTTCCTTGTATTCTTGCTTTTAAAACCTGAAATTCCTTGATGAGCTCTTGGTGAATAATTGTCGGAAATTTTGAAGTATTGTTTAGTTTCAAAAGAACTGGAAAAGAATTATCGAGTAGAAAAAGGCAAGAGTGGTGAGAACATTAGAGGATTAAAAGCCACATTTTTTTTTTTTTTTGAGTGAAACACGAGTATAGAGTGATTCACATTCTTGAGTGTAAACACATAAGGGAGAGAATTGTGAGGCCCTTTTATTTCTAACTTTGCTCTGCAGCAATCATGTCTCACTACAGTGCTAAGAGCGTTGCCGAAGATACTACAGAACTGCCTAATCTAAAAGTGTTTATGGAGGCCATGATGAGTGAGATGAGGCGTATGATGAAGTTGGAATTGGAGCACATTCATTAATGGATAGATCATATGGAGAATACATATGAGAAGCAGCCACAAAATAGCCCTAATGTGCGTAGAAGGGAAAGAGTTCAACTAAGGTGTTAATTTTGCTGTAAAACAAAGAGGGGGGTGAATTGGTATTTTAAAAATTAATCCCCTAAGTCAATCCACTAGCAGCAGTATTACACAAGCCTAAGGTCAATCTAGTGTGTATAAAATAAATTAGTATATATTCAACAAAAATTAAACTGCACAAGTGATTTAATTAAGCATGCACGATAAAGCAGTAAATAGAGACAACACCAGAAATGTTATCGAGGTTTGACAAACTGCCTACATCCTCGCCTTGGCTCACAAGTACAAGGATTACACTATAGGCTCACTTAACGGGTAGAGCAGCACGTAAACACAATCAGGTCAATTAGCACAGGGCTGACCTCAACCTTCACAACCAATCCTTCCGAGCTGGATTACCGCCCCCTTAGGCCATGCCTGGAATACAATAGATTTACAATAGAATTTGCGTACAAACTATATGCTTCTCAATCAAACATATTTGCACCAATATATTCAACACACTCTCGAATGATAAAATATAATAAGGTTAATGTATTTTTGATGTCTACTCTCAAAAATAATGCAAGTAGAGCAATCAGTGCATGAGAGTGTGAGTGTTAGGATCTTTGTGTCAAGACAATAATATCAATCACAATATTCTGTAACAAAGATCTTTCACAACACAAGCAAATATCTAAAAAGGATTTTTCTCAAAAATAAGCACAAGAGATATTTGAAAATTGTTTGCAGAAAATTATTTTACAAACAAAATGCAATTTGAGCTCTTGAGTATTGCAATGATTATGTAAAACTCAAAAGCTTAAAGAAGTTTTCCTACGGAAGACTTATAAATGAAGTCTCCTAGAAAATCTTAGTGCTTACTCTCAAAATAAAATGAATCACAATCAATACAAGCAGATGAGAGTGTAAGCTAAATGAGATGAACACAAGAGCACTCTTACTAAGTGATTTTAGCATTAGGAATGAGTAAGAATGAATCTAGGAAGCTTGAATATGAGAAATGGAATTTTAGGATTTCGGAGAAAAATTGTTAATCGTTTTTTCTAATCCCATACTAATCCATGCAAATGAACCCCTATGTATAGAGAAGGCTAAAATTATAACCGTTGGGGATATGTAGGGTATTATTAAATTTATTTTAAAGTCATTTAAGAAAATTAACCTTATTTTAACCTCGATAAAATCCGAGCAACCCAAGAGGGTTGGTCGACCATTTTTATGGTACGGTCGATCGGGATGCTCAGCTTAGTCGACCAGGATGAATTTGAACTGGGAAGATGGTCGACTAATCAAAAGCGATTCAAAACCCTCTAAGGTTCGATCGACCGGGCCAAGTTCGCTTGACCGAAGTTGAACATTCGGTCGACTAGGCCATTTTTCTACTGCAATTTCGGTCGACTAGAGCGTTGGGATTTCCCATATGTTTGTTCAATCGACCAGAGCGTTGCTGCTCATTTTAAGGTCGGTCGACCAAAGGGTCAAACCATTGACCCTGGGGAGGTTTGGTCGACCGAAGAGCTTTGTGCATTGGAGTTCAGTCGACTGAATATGCCAACACTGTGCATTTTGGTTCTATTCCTTTTATGAAATTGTCCCTAATCACATGATACTTAATGTAACGACCCAAAAAATATATATATTAATTAAAAAATATATATTATTAATTAATTAATTATTATTAAGAAATTTAAGGATTTTGGATACATATATATATATATATATATACATGTATATAAAAGAATATATGTGAGTATATATATATAAGTGTATATAAAAGTTTAAAGTGTGGATAAAGGAAAGAAAGAAAGAAAAAAAAAAACTTAAAGGCTAAGTTTCCTGTTGGAACAAAGTAGGAAGAGGAAAGAGAAAAAAAAAAAAAAAATTTCATCTCACACGCAGAATAGGAAAGAAAGAGAAAGAAAAAAAAAAAAAATTCTCTCAACTCACGTTCTCCACTCCTCTTCTTTCTACGATTTTGTGGTAGATTCTCACTGAATTAAAAATCCAAAAATACCACTAGACTCTATTCTCTGCCACCGACATATCTACCGAAGTGGATTTGTCGTAGGAGCAACGTGGGTACATCTCCTGGGGTAAGGTAAATTCTTATTCCTACCTCAATTTTTCTTAAATTTTAAGCCAAATTGACGATTGAACACCACCACGAGAGTCTAGGGATGATTCTCTACAAATCTAGCGGAGCGGATTTCTCATGAGGTCATTGTGGAAATAGCCCCAAAACTAAGATAAATGGGTTATTTAGAAATTAATTGGTATTTAATTATTGTAAATTAAGAAAGGTTAAAATAATATTTTATTGGGGTTGATTTGATTGAATCAGGGTTCGGGTGAGCGTCGCAAATATAATTTTGGGAGCCTGCAGGCCTTGTTCAAGGAATTATGTAAGGGGGAATAAAATTATAACAGTATTTTATTAAAGTGAACCAGTTATTTACGAGCATATGAAATTTATTATTTATCTATATGATTTTCAGAATAGCCTGATTATTGAAAAAATGATGATTTTTGTTTAAGATTTATATTTGGGATAATTGCATATGATATTAAATTCATGTGACATGGGAATAATTTTTCCTAATAAATTGAATATAAATTGTTGTGGCATTTGGGTTTGCATGTGGGGATGTTTTGAATGATTATGACATAATAAATAAATTGTTATATTTGACTCCTGTGTGGAAATGTATTGATCTGTTGGGATACTGTGTGGGAAATTAATTGATCTATTGGATTCCTATGTGGAAATGCATTGATGCGTCTGTGTGAACTAACTAGTGTGGTTATTCGTATGCATATCAATATAATGTTGGTATGAGGAGGTTGTTATATTGCCTAGATATAAGTCATGATATGACGTTGGCAGGTTGAGGAGCTCGTCATATTGTCATTTATCTGGGATAGGACATTGGCAGGTCGAAGAGCTTGTTCTACTAATGTATGACGGATAGGTCATGGGGATTGGATACTGGTGAATAATAGTGCCTGTGTGGGCCACGTGTTGTGAAAGCTGGAGTGGTGCCTGTGTGGGCCACATTATATCCTGTGTGGATAATGGCGCCTGTGTGGGCCATGTTATGTACCCTATGTGGGTAGTGGTGCCTATGTGGGCCACATTATATCCTATATGGATAATGGCACCTGTGTGGGCCATGTTATATATCTTGTGTGGATGGTGGCACCTGTGTGGGCCACATTATGTATCCTGTGTGGGTAGTGGCGCCTATATGGGCCGCGTGTAAATAAGAAGTACGTAGGTGCCTATGTGGGCCACGTACTGACATATACGCAGTTGCTCTGTGTGGGCCATGTACTGAGGATATTGGAAGATGAATTATGAGATGCATGATTCCTGTGTGGATGTGTTGTGCGCATGTGAATTTAATTATAGCATAAAAATAATGGTATAGTATATTATGAATTCATGTGTATGCATGCGGCGAGGTAAACATACCACCGGGGGCTTGCTGAGAAAGGCGAGTGCTCTGCTAGGTAGTTTCTTAGTATCAGTGCAAAGGGATACTACTTGTATGGCCGGGTAGACATCCCGATCCTCAGAAAACTTCGCCTTTAAAATAATAAAGATGTGTTTACTAGCGGTAAGGTAATACTTATCCTGAGGGCTTACTGAGTAAGGTGAGTGCTCTGGTAAATAGTTTTTAGGTACCAGAGCAGAGGGAAGCTACTTGTATGGGCGAGTAATCTTCCCTATCCTTGAGGACTTTCGCCTGCATAAAAATTATGTACTTGTGCATATTGGATGTGTGTATGATATTAGATGCCGGGGATGTTATTAATGGTGCATTTTCTCAGTTGTTGTTGATGTTTTATGAGAAGTAGTTTATTTTGAAATATAAATATTAAAACTCGGTTGTCACACACTATTATAATTTATTCCACCCTTACTGAGAAGTGTCTAACCCTAGTGGATATAGATATCTAAATGTTGTAGTGTTTGTTTTTGGGTTGTTATATAAAAATCTAGTATTTATTTGAGGTTATTTATTTATGTTCCATTGCGTGCATGTTAATTGTAGTATCAGATACAGGTGATTGGAACACATGACACCCGGGCCCCACTTGGCGGGTTTCGGGGCATCACACTTAATTCTAAGATAATAAGGAACTTTTTCATGTAGAATTGTGGGTCTTACAGTCAGTTTAAGGCATTTGAGTTTATCTATCATATCATGCAAGCAATGCATTAATTATTACATACCACTGAACTTTAATTATTATAGACCCGAATAAAACTTAATTAAATTACAACAAATAAAAGATCTAGGTCTTTATTCTCCAAGACTTCACATGCCAACAAATGGTATTGCTAATATGAACCTACACACAAACTTAATAAATATTAAATACCTGAGTATTTGTCATCATCAAAACAGGGTATGACTTATAAGGTCAACATTCTCCCCCTTTTTGATGATGACAAATACATCATGAAAAAGTGGGTACTTGAAAGGCTCCCCCTAACAATATGCATAATGAGAAGTTTAAGGATTTAAAGTTCACAAAGCTTCAAAGTACCCAACTTTGCCCTCTTCACCCCTTTTTGGCAACAAGGGCTATGATAAATATGAGGCACATAGGCATAGGCATTGAGTATGAATCATTTAAATACAAGATAAGATCTAGAAAAAATTTTGAAATTTTGGCAGCATGCCATTTGAAAATGGAGCATGTCCCAAAAAATACCTATATATAAATTACTTGATTGAGTTTTAAATTAACAATTTATCCACAACTACCAACTCAAACAGTCCAATATGATCAAGACATAAAACATAAATATAACTATCAACATGCAAGAGATATGATAGCTATGGAACACAAATAAATTCACAAGGTATAAGGCAATGATAGATTTAAAGTTTTCAGAGCCATGTGTTTCTAAGTGAGTAGCTCCCCCTAAGTTTATGCACTCTATCAAAAATCTATGTGGCCTCTCTGCTATGCATTAAACCTAGCTCATGTCTAATCCGTATGAACCTATCTTCCTAAAAAGGTTTGGTAAGAATATCAGCCCATTGCTCACTAGTACACACAAACTCAAATGCCACATCCCCTTTCTACACATGATCACAAATGAAATGGTGTCTAATCTCAATATGTTTGGTTCGTGAATGTGAGATAGGATTTTTAGAGATCTTAGTTGCACTAGTATAATCACATTTAATGGGAACCGTATTGTAGTGCAATCCAAAATCTATAAGTTGTTGTTTCATATAGAGCGTTTGACTACAACAACTTCCAGCCGCAACAAATTCTGCTTCGGCTGTGGAAAAGGCAACTGAGTTCTGTTTCTTAGAGAACCAAGAAACTAAAGAATGTCCTAAGTAGTGACAAGTGCCTCTAGTACTCTTCCTATCAACCTTACTACCGTCAAAGTCAACATCAGTATAACTCACAATCTCAAATGTCGTATGCTTAGGGTACCATAAGCCAAATTCTATAGTTTCAACTAGCTACCTAAGTATTCATTTGACTGCTAATAGATCAGACTCCTTAAGAGCTTCCTGAAACCTAACACACATACACACATTAAACATGATATCAGGTCGACTAGCTATGAGGTATAGGAGATTACCAATTATGCCACGATATAATTTCACATCTACAAGGATTCCATGCTTATCTTTATCAAGTTTTATGAAAGAACTCATAGGAGTGCCAAGAATTTTACCATCTTCCATATTAAATTTCTTGAGCAAGTCCCTCACATATTTAGATTGGTGTATAAAAGTCCCATATTTGGCTTGTTTAATTTGAAGTCCTAAGAAGAAACTCAGTTCACCCATCATGCTCATTTCGAATTCACTTTGCATGCATTTGGCAAACTCATTACACAAATCATCATTAGTTGCTCCAAAGATAATATCATCAACATAAATTTGAACAAGGAGCATATAATCCTTTTTAAGACTTGATGAAGAGTGTAGTGTCAATTTTGCCACGGGTAAACCCATTCTCTAATAGAAAACCACTAAGTCTCTCATACCAAGCTTTAGGAGCTTCACAATCTCAAATGTCGTATGCTTAGGGTACCATAAGCCTAATTCTACAGTTCTAACCAGGTACCTATGTATTCATTTGACTGCTAATAGATGAGACTCCTTAGGAGCGGCCTGAAACCTAGCACAAATGCACACACTAAACATGATATCAGGTTGACTAGCTGTGAGGTATAGGAGACTACCAATCATGCCACAATATAATTTCACATCTACCGGGATTCCTTGATTATCTTTATCAAGTTTGATGGAAAGACTCATAGGAGTGCCAAGAATTTTACCATTTTCCATATTAAATTTCTCGAGCAAATCCCTTATATATTTAGATTGGTATATGAAAGTCCCATATTTGGCTTGTTTAATTTGAAGTCCTAAGAAGAAACTCGGTCCACCCATCATGCTTATTTAGAATTCACTTTGCATGCATTTGACAAAATCATTACACAAATCATCATTAGTTGCTCCAAAAATAATATCATCAACATAAATTTGAACAAGGAGCACATCGTCTCTTTTAGACTTGATGAAGATTATAGTGTCAATTTTGCAATGTGTAAACCTATTCTCTAATAGAAAACCACTAAGCCTCTCATAGCAAGCTCTAGGAGCTTGTTTCATTCCGTACAAGGCTTTGGACAACCGGTATACATGATCAGGATATTCATGATTTTCAAAACTGGGTAGTTGTTCTACATATACCTCTTCATTTATATAGTCATTTAAGAAGGCTCTTTTAACATCCATTTGATACAATTTAAAGTTCTTAAAAGCGGCATAAGCAAGCAACATATAAATGGCTTCCATTCTAGTTACAGGAGCATAGGTTTCTTCAAAGTCTATCCCTTCTTCCTGATTGTATCTTTGGGCAACTAGTCAAGCTTTGTTCCTAGTTACTACCCCATTCTAATCTTTCTTATTCTATATACCCATTTTGTTCCAATAATTGAATGATCATTAGGCATATGAACTAGGGTCCACACTTTGCTTCTTTCAAATTGGTTAAACTCTTCCTGCATAGACATTACCCAAGACTCATCTTCTATGGCTTCCTTAATGTTTTTGTGTTCTTCCTGAGATAAGAAAGCAAAATGATTAACTAGGTTTCTTAAGGAGAATCGGGTTGCTACACCACATGAAGGTTCACCTATGATTTGGTCTAAAGAATGGTTTCTAATGAATTTCCAATCCCTAGGCAGTTTTTGAACCTCACTTTCAACTTTATCATTTTCAATTAATTTATCATTTGCTTCTGAGTTGATATCCACATTATTTTCAATAGAAAGCTTATCTAAAACTTTTCTAATATCAATATCATCTTCATCATTTCTTTTAGAAAATGGATTAGATTCATCAAACATAACATGAATAGATTCAATAAAAACTAATGTTCTTTTATTAAAAACTTTGTATGATCTATTGTTAAGTGAATAACGGCTTCAACTGCAGGTAAGTGAGTTGTTGGAAAAAGGACACGTGAGAGAGAGCATGAGTCCATGCACCATTTCGGTTTTACTTGTACCTAAGAAGGATGGGACGCGGAGAATGTGCGTTGATTTCTGGGCCATCAACAACATAACGTTAAAGTATTGTCATCCTATTCCTCACTTAGATGATACGTTAGATGAATTGCATGGTTCTTCTAAGATTGATTTAAAGAGTGGTTATCATCAAATTAGAATAAAAGAAGGAGATGAATGGAAAGCTACCTTTAAAACAAAGTATGGTTTGTATGAATGGTTAGTCATGCCTTTTGGGTTGACTAATGCTCCGAGCACCTTTATAAGACTTATGAATCATGTTTTGCATGCATTTATAGGCAGATTTGTTGTTGTCTACTTTGATGATATACTCATTTATAGCAAAAACGTGGATGATCAAGTAGTACATTTGAAATCTTAGATGTGCTTAGGAAAGAAAAGTTGTTTGCTAATCTAAAGAAGTGCACTTTTTACACCGATAAGCTTGTATTTCTAGTATTTTTTGTTAGTGCACAAGGTATATAGGTTGATGAAGAGAAGGTATGTGCAATCCAAGAGTGGTCGAGTCCCATAACTGTAGGTAATGTTTGTAGTTTTCATGGACTTACTAGTTTTTACCGATGGTTTGTGAAGGACTTTAGTAGCATAGCCGCACCACTTACTGAAGTGATCAAGAAGAATGTTGGAATTAGATGGGGAGAAGAACAAGAGAAGGCGTTCCAATTAATCAAAGAGAAACTAACCAACACCCCCTTATTGTCTTTACCTAACTTTTTGAAACTGTTTGAGATTGAATGTGATGCTTCAGGTATTGGCATAGGTGCAATTCTTATGCAGGAAGGATGACCAATTGCTTACTTCAGTGAGAAACTAAGCAGGCAGCCTTAAACAAGCCAACTTATGATAAGGAGTTATATGCATTGGTTCAAGCTTTAGAGACATGGTAACACTACCTATGGCCTAAGGAATTTGTGATTCACACTGATTATGAGTCCTTGAAACACTTGAAGGGCCAACACAAGCTAAACAAAAGGCATGCGTGTTGGGAGGAGTTCATTAAGACATTTCCATACATCATCTGGTATAATCAAGGTAAGGAGAATGTGGTTGCCGATGCACTTTCTCGTAGGTAGGCATTACTCTCCACACTTGATGCAAAATTGCTTGGTTTTAAGCACATTAAAAAGTTATACACTGATGACCATGAATTTTGTGAGGCATACTGGGCTTGTGAGAAAACCACTTGTGGTAAGTTCTTTAGGCTTGATGGATTCCTATTTCGAGAGAATAAGTTATGCGTCCCTAATTGTTCCTTGAGGCAGTTATTAGTGCAGGAATCTCATGGTGGGGGATTAGTGGGACATTTTGGAGTTGTAAAGACTTTAGCTACTTTACAGGAATACTTCTATTGGCCTCACATGAAAAGAAATGTTGAGAGAATTTGTGGTAGATGTGTCACATGTTGGCCTCATGTGAGGTCCAACAGTTTGTATACTCCTTTACCAACTCCTAGTAAGCCTTGGATTGATATTTCAATGGACTTTGTGCTAGGATTGCCCAAGACTAAACGTGGGAGAGATTCAATTTTTGTGGTTGTGGATAGTTTTTCTAAGATGGCACACTTTATTCCATGTCATAAAACAGATGATATCTTACATATTACTGATTTGTTCTTTAGATAGATTATGAGATTACATGGCATGCCTAGAACAATTGTTTCAAAATGAGATGCTAAGTTTTTAAGCTATTTTTGGAAGACTTTATAGTGTAAGTTAGGTACTAAGCTATTGTTATCTACTACCTATCATCCACAAGCTGATGGTCAAACTGAAGTAGTAAATAGGACCTTGTCTACTTTATTGAGGGCAATCATTAAAAAGAACACCAAAACATGGGAAGAATGTTTACCAATGTTGATTTTGCTTATAACAGATCTACTCATTCTGCTACTAAATTTTCCCCATTTGAAATTGTGTATGGATTTAATCCTTTAACTCCATTGGATTTATCTTCTTTCCTTTGATTGGGCATGTTAATTTAGATGACAAAAAGAAAGCTGACTTTGTCAACCAGATTCATGAGAAAGCACAACTCGACATTAACTAAAGAATGGAGCAATATGCAAAATAAGCCAATAAGGGGCGTCACAAGCAGATTTTTGAACCTAGAGATTGGGTTTGGTTGCATATGAGAAAAGAGAGATTTCTAGTGCAAAGATGTTTCGAATTGCTTCCAAAAGGGGATGGACCTTTCCAATTCCTAGAGCGCATCAATAACAACGCTTACAAGCTAGATTTACATGGTGAGTACAGTGTAAGTGCTACTTTTAATGTTACTAATCTGAGTCCTTTTGATGTAGGTGATGATTTGAGGAAAAATCCTTTTCAAGAGGAAGAGAATGATGCAAATCATAGCACAACTTCACAGGAACTAGTTCAAGTCCCAATTGGGCCAGTTATGAGAGCATGAGTAAGGAAGTTTAAAGTTGTACTCAACCGACTGATTCAAGAGGCATGGACTCAAGCAAATTCGTGGAGGCCCATTAAGCATGACCCACATGAGCAACAAAGAATCATCAACATGATTCAAGTTCTAGAAGAATTTGGCCAAGGCTAAGCTTTAATTGGTATGTTTAAGAATACCCTTTTTTGGGTCTGATTGTAAGGCTTGCATGTCATTTACTTTCCCCTTTTATTTGTTTTGACTTTTATAGGCATGTATGGTTGATAAACAAAGCCATTTAAAGCTTCCCACTTTCCTTTTTCTATTTTAGGCATGTGATCAGCCAATTAAAGGGCTGATTGTCTTTTTTCTTTTAGGCAACTAAGAGTTATTTCTTTACCAGATTTTAGCCCTAATTAGGATAACTATTTTAGGAATTTTCATTGTAATGGCCAGCCTTTAAATAGGTGTCTAAGCAATGAAATGAGGTAGATCATTTTTCAGTAAATTGTGAGAGTATTTTCTCTGCAGTTCTTAGAAAAACTATACAAACTTATTGGAATTTCCTGTGACATTCACCAATGACTTATCAAATGGTTTTTCCACCACTGTTTGTGGTGTCTTCCTTGAATCTAGGTTCTTGTTTCGTAATAAAAACCAGGATGAGGTCATATATATATATACCAAGGTTCTTGTTTGTCGTAAACAACGAATCAAGGTCTATCATTCAATTATGAACATAGAACGATCTTGGGTTCCTTTTCGTTGTCATATCTCATTATTTTGGCATATTCGCATTAGTGCTCATAACTCTAAGAACATTCCACATAAATATATTGAGCGTTAAGAGCCGTATATGATGCTCATGGTTTTAGAAGAGCCTCGACATTCAAAAAGCTAAGCATGATGCAAATTAGTCTTTTATGCTCTTTCTCTAGGGATGGAGCCCAGCTCCTCAAATCATTTGATGATTATGTGAGGATGAAATTTAATTATTCAATTTATTTTCATTCATCCTTTCAAAAATATTTTGACATTAATTTCATTAGAATCATCATTATACATGGTTTTATTTTGGGAAAATTTCTAAAATTTCGGCAGCATGTCATCTATAAATTGAACATTTTCCTATATAACATGTACCTGATAAATGGTTGTTTTTAGCAAAATATACATATGAATCATGAAACAACCTAAAATTTCTACAAACATGCAATTCATATCACCGCACCCACTATGCAGGAGGCATTCTAAACTACGCATGCAATACAATAGTACAATCAGTAGTCCATATAAAATGTAAACCATCCATCAAGATAACATAAACAATAAGTAACCATGGATTGTTAGGAATTCAGTGCAATACTCATATGGACATTCAAGTATAAAATAAAAAATATGAGATCATTTTAACTTAGAAAACCATGAAAGAATATATGCTCCCCCTAAGTTATGCACTTAATCACTTTATGCCTTTTTCATCTTTAAATATCTTAGCCAAGTGTTGAATTTACTGTAATCCCAAGAAGGGATTGAATTGAATTTTTAAAGTTTTCTCACCTAGGTCAATTACCCAACAACTGTATTTCACAAACCTAGGGTCAATCTAGAGCAAATATAAAATAAACTAATAAATATAGCTATAATTTGCACAAGTAAATCAACCAAGCATGCACAATATAGAAAAACGAGCAAAGAAAAGATAACACAAGATATGTTATCGAGGTTCGGAAAACATGCCTACATCCCCACCTTGGCTCACAAGCCCAAGGATTCCACTACGGCTCACTTAATGGGTGGAGCAGCACCGGTTACAACTAGGTCAAACTACCAGGGCTGACCTTAACCTTTACATACAATATTTCCAAGCTAGATTCTCATCCCTTTAGGTGACGCCTGGAATACAGCAAATAATAAATACAAATTTTGTGTACCAAAATACATGCTTCACCAATAAGCAGATTTGTACTAGTATAACCAATGCACTTCAAAATGATAAGATCTATAAGCTCATTTAAGACAATATTGCAACTCTCAAGATAATCTTAGTGTGGCAATCAAAGTGTGAAAGTGTGCTACGATAATATCTTTGAAAGAATATATATAACTATAGCAACCACAAATAGGGTTTCAAAGATTTCAAAAGTATAATCAAATATCTCAAAAAGATTTCCAGAAAATCAAGCACAATAGATATTTAGAACACAAGCTTGTCAAAAAAATTTTCTTCAGAGAAAACACAAGACAAACTCAAGAGTCTTGCAATAAAAATGCAAAGACTCACAAGCTTATAAAAGCTTTCCCACAAAATAAATTTATGGAATAAATCAATAGGGAAAAACTTTTGGGCTTAACTCTCTTTAAAAATCAACAAACAATCATAACCAAGATAGTATAAGCTTGCAATAGAAATGTAGGTAATCCCAAGGTACTCTCACTCAATATGATTTTGCAATGGAATGAGTAAAAGGTGAGGAATATAGGCTTGTATAGGAATGTGTAGCTTAAAGAATTTTAGAGAAGAATTTTCTTAATCAAGGTGCTAATCAATCCCTAATCTTTGCAAATGAGAGTATATATAGCCTATACCAAAAAATTGACCATTCGGACATGGAGGGAATTATTAAATTTTCTTAATAAGCTTTTAATCCAATTTACCCTTAATTAACGTCAGTTACCGCGATTTAAAAATATGGCAACGTGAGAGTTTCAGTCAACTATATTTTAAGTTTGGTCGATCCAATTGCCTAGTTCGGTGGACAGTGGCACTTTTGAACTACAGATATAGTCAATAGTATTAAGGCAATTTTAAAAGTGTTCGAGGTTCAGTCAACTATATTCTAAGTTTGGTCGACTCAATCATAAATGAACTAGAGGTTCAGTCGGCTGAATAGTTGGGTGTCAGATACGAGCCAGTTTGGTCGACTGTGCAAGATACGTTTAAAACCGTTCAGTCGGCTAAACCTTGTTCAAACTGTTGACCCCTAAATCATTTGGTCAACTGAGCTGAATATAACCAGCTATGTTCGGTTGACCGAGTGACTTTCAATTATTTATTTAGGTCCTGATTTTGAGTGTAGTTTACCCATGTTTGCATTGATATGATTTGTAAGATAAAGGGGATTTGTGCAAGTGATGTGTAGGGACCTAGGGTCGATTTAAGGTCATTGAGCTTATAGTCGTACCATGCCTGTAGTGCATTAATTATTACGGCCCTTTGATTATTACAGACCCAAATTAATTTAAGAATAAAATACAAATGTAAACAATTTGGTCTTCATTTCCTCAGATTCACCATACGCCACCAAGTGATATGATTCTTTTCCATTCCATGCGTAGAGTGATTCTGCACACAAACTCAGGGCATAGGTTAAATACAAAGATATTTTTCATTATCAAAATAGGATATGACCAATAAGGTCAACACCAGGGTTCTTAAAATTTTCAATGAATTAATCTTGGTGTTGATTGCTTTTGGTTCATCGGACCAAAAAGTCACAATGAATCTACATTTAGGTGATAAGCCTTTGTCTGCCTCTTTTCTCATGATCTTCAAAATGTGAGAGGCACAAGTTCGAATAGCTTTGGACTTTTTGGTGCTGGTGCATAGTTTCTTTTAAAATTTACTCATTTATCCAAATTGAAACCTAGGTGTTGACTCTATGAGCCCAATACGGTTTTGATAATGAAAAATCACTTGGTATTTGATCTGTGCATTGAGTTTGTGAACAGGAACTATATTAAGCATTCACAGAAGGATAACGAGTCATGGTAGCCTTAAAGTAAAGCACACAAATCTTGTCAAGATCCATGGAACTCAAAGAGTACGAGAATCAAGATGCAAGCGGAAAAATTCAAGAACATCTTAGGAATAGGTACTTAGACCTCATGTATTTACATTTTCGTATGATTTAATTTAAGGCTCAACATAACTTAGAAAGACTTTAGGATTCATGCATTTCATGTATATCATTAGGGGACATTCATGGACTTAGAAATACTTCTAAAATCATGGAAAATATGTTTTATAAAAGACTCAAGAAGGAGAGCAAAGCAGAATTTTAAATTAAAAAAGGAAAATTCAAAAAATGGGGACTTCGGTTGACTGAACTTTAAGTTTAGTTGGCTGAAGAATTTCTTCAGACGTCTGAAGAATAAGTTCAGTCGTCTGAAGATTTTTGGGTGAAAAATAGAAACTGGCAGAAGCACCTCAGATGACTGAACCTTGACCTCAGTCGTATGAACTCGACACTTTGGTCATCTGAACCTTGACCTCGGTCGTCTGACCCTATGTCTAGGTTATTTTTTTGAAGGATAAAAGTGACTTCGGTCGTCTGGACCCTAGACCTCAATCGTCTAAACTTACTAGAAAGATTAAAAATTTAATTTTTATTGTGTAAACACGCGAGCTATCTTTTGACCCAATGGATGATATCAATTCTAAGGGTAAGACACTATAAATACTGATTATCTAAACCCTAGTATGGGGGGAAAAACATGAGAAGATCAAAGTAAAGTGAAGAATACATCTTGTTGAAAAGAAAACTGAGATTCTTGAGCTGATTGTTGAACATTTGCCTACGCTCTAGTTTCTACACATCACCTTTGGGCAAGTCACCTTAGAAAATATAAAGGGATCTCTATTATACATTTTGTGCTTCTTGGTTTGAGGTTTGGTTAGTACATTTAGTTTTGTTAGAGAATCTCATATCACCATCTGTTTTGATATCTTTAGAGAAACTTGATATTAAGTTTTCACATTTATATAAAGATTGTTTAGACAAACTCAATACTTGAGAAAGTTTTTATTTGGTCATTATTTAAAGAGTGATCATTCAAGTGTGTTCAAAGTTAAAGACATGATTTTTGGGTTACTTCTAAACTAGTTGATTAGATATTATAAGAAGTGCATAACTAGATCTATACATATTGAAGGATATTTTCTGAAAATCATATTTTAAGTATTTGATACTTGGTATTCTCATCACATAGATACATATATATCACTATAAAAAAAACTGGTTTTTAGTGACTAAAGTATTAGTGACGAATTCAATTTCGTCACTAAAAGTTGGTATTAGTGATGGTTTTTAAGAACCGTCACTAATAATCTAAGCATTAGTGAAAGTTTTAGTAGCCGTCACTAATACGACACTATTAGTGATGGTTTTAAAACCGTCACTAATACTTTTGTCACTAAAAACAGCGCGGTAAACAATTTTCGCGCGAAAATTTTTTCAGGAAAATATTAGCGACAATTCCAGGGTATTAGTGATGGTTTTGAAACCGTCACTACTAGTGTTTTCATTTAAAAAAGTTTTAAAAAGAAATAATTAAGGGTATTAGTGACGGTGTGGGATAACCGTCACTAATAAGGGGGTATTAGTGACGGTGTGGGATAACCGTCACTAATAAGGGGGTATTAGTGACGGTTTTGAAACTGTCACTACTAGTGTTTTCATTTAAAAATTTTTAAAAAAGAAATAGTTAAGGGTATTAGTGATGGTTTAGGAGAACCGTCACTAATAAGGGGGTATTAGTGATGGTTTTGAAATCGTCACTACTAGTGTTTTTATTTAAAAAATTATTTTAAAAAATTAGTTAAGGGTATTAGTGACGTTTAGTGACGGTTTGGGAGAACCATCTCTAATAATGTGGTATTAGTAACAATTTTGAAACTGTCACTACTAGTATTTTTATTTGAAAAATATTAAAAAAGAAATAGTTAATGGTATTAGTGACGGTTTGGGAGAACCGTCACTAATAAAGGGGTATTAGTGACGGTTTTGAAACCGTCACTACTAGTGTTTTCATTTAAAAAATTTTAAAAAATAAATAGTTCAGGGTATTAGTGACGGTTTGGGAGAACCGTCACTAATAAGGGGGTATTAGTGACGGTTTTGAAACCGTTACTACTAGTATTTTCATTTAAAAAATTTTAAAAAAGAAATAGTTAAGGGCGTTAGTGACGGTTTGGGATAACTGTCACTAATAAGGGGGTATTAGTGACTGTTTTGAAACCGTCACTACCAGTGTTTTCATTTAAAAAATTTTAATAAAGAAATAGTTAAAGGTATTAGTGATGGTTTAGGATAACCGTCACTAATAAGGGGGTATTAGTGACGATGTTGAAACCGTCACTACTAGTGTTTTCATTTAAAAAATTTTAAAAAAGAAATAGTTAAGGGTATTAGTGACGGTTTGGGAGAACCGTCACTAATAATAGGGTATTAGTGACGGTTTTGAAACCATCACTACTACTTCAGACTTCAGTTAACACAAAAAAAACCCTAAGGACCCCTAACCCACGCCACGGCTCTTACCCTTTCCTCATCTCCGACCTCTCAGCTCTCACTCTCTCAAATCTCAATCCTCTCCTCTCCTGAGTTGCCTCTCCTCTCCTCTGGTGCGCTGCTACGTGCCGAACCTACAGGTGCTGCGAGCCTGCGAAGTGTGAACAATCCCCAGCTTGAGTCGTTGTCTCCTCCAGGCTACACGGACCACAGCTATAGGCATCAGTCATCCCCAGCTCCACAGATGACTTGACTCCACACCTCTAGCCTCCAGCTGCTCCACGGTAAGATTAAGCTCCCTCAGGCCTTACGAATCAAGCTCCTTCACGATCCATAGACACAGAGGACCAAAGGTGGAGCCGTGGAGGTGAGTTGCAAATTTTTATTTTATTTTTTAGGTTCTCTGTTACTAGTAGCTTGTTGGGTTTCATTATAATTGAGCCCTACTAATGCATGTTTTTAGGATACAATGAGATGCTATTGTTGTTTCTTGATGGGTTTGTGTTGATATGTCAATGTTGCAATTTTAGGATGCAAAGTAAAACTATTGATACATTCAATAAAATATTATGGTATAAAAAGCAAAGTTACTAACTGAATGGATATAAATTTTATGATATAAGCACGTGAAATTATTGCAAAACGATTGACATTGCTATTGTTTTAGGTATTCATATACATATGTTTGTGTTTGTGTATATGTGTGTGTGTATAATGAGTCCCCCCCCTCCCTTGATTTTTTGGTGATATCTTCTTTATTAATTACATTTAGTTTGTTATTAGAAGCAGATGGGAATCTAGGAACCCTTTTCGAGTGCGTCAAACAATCAAATTATGATTTGGGACACAAGCGGACCTTCTTTTAAGGATTGGCTAGTTGAGTTTGTTGAAAGTCCCAACCCGGAGTATATAGTCTAGAGGGGGGGGCGAATAGACTCTTTTCACGGAATACGTATTTTTCTACAAAAAAAAAACCTCTTGGCAAGATACAAGAAATTATATCGCAATATAGATATAAATAATGCGCAAAATATAAAGTAAAGAGTGTAAGAGAGAGAAAGAACAACACCGGTATTTTTACGTGGTTCGGCACCAAGCCTACGTCCATGCCTTAGCACCAAGCCAAGGATTCCACAATCCACTAAAGATACTCCTTCACCAGCGGAGAAGCCTTACAATTCGAGAACAAATCCCTACACTTGGGAACAAACCCCTACCGCGCTCACCAAGAGCCTTCGCTTCACAAAGAACCTTCTAACAATGGTTCACAAAGAACCTTACAATAGATTGGAAATACAATTTCATGCTCCTTAAATGAGCCAATATGAAACACAACTAAATCCTCACTCTATTCTCTCAAGGAATGAATCTTACAAGATGAGTGAGCAAGAGAGGATTGAGCACTTGTGAAGAATAACTAAAATGCAAAGTGCAAAGTGCTTAGGTTTTGGATATAATGATATTTTTCACAAATACTATCAACAATGCTCAAAACCATATTAATACAAGTCTAAAAGCTTGTATTTATAGCCCAAAAACCTTAGGAGCCATTAACTAGCCGTTAGGGGGAAGAAAAAATACTTTATTTGGCAAACTAGCCGTTTTCCGCCCGTTGGGGCACTTCTGCCCAGAATTCGTCGACGAAATTTGAATTTCGTCAAAGAGGTCCCTGAATCAAAAAAAGTCACCAAAATGAAACTTGTTAAATTTTATCTTAGCTTTCTAGGGACACCAAGATCGTCCCATTTGGACTTTTTTAGAAAAAGTTATATTCAAAATACCGTAAGGTGTTCAGGACTCAAGATTGCACTACGACAGTGATGATTACTTTGTTTTTCCTTGTCAAAAAGTGTTTTAATGACTCAAATCATTCTTAGACAAAATTATGAGAAATATATTAAGTCTAATGAAGATTAAAACTTGTCCAAATGAGTTTCCTTTTGAATATAAGATATTTTAATTAATAAAACACGTTTAAAAACCCATTTTGATAACTTATATGCTTAGTATGTCCTTTTGTAAATGTACTCGACTTTCTTTGAACCTTTAGGACATTAAACTTGTTTTAACACAATCGGGACTAAGTATAAAAATGTTCTTAAAACTAGGATGTTAAAAACATGTCCCTTTGAAAACATATTGAGTTTTAGGATTCATTTGACAAACTCTTGTTTTAACTTAGAAAGCTATGAAAGGTGAGTTTGTGTTTATGTCTTTAGTGCAATCCTATAAACTCATGTGTCCTAGTATGCATGTGTTTTGCTCAACTCTTGCTCGGAAATCATGCAAGAAACACACTTACAAGAGTTACAAAATATACTACCTCACACAACCCTTATTACAAATAATTCTACAATGAAGCTTCCTTTGGTTGTGCTTGGGTCATTTCGAGTACGTGTCCATTTGATCTTTCCTTCTTAACGTCTACTCGGTCTGATCTTTGCCTTCGATCCAATAATTCATGTACGAGTAAGTGTACTAAACATGATCTGCAAAGATAGGAAAACACTAGGAACAACATATAGGTTAATATCATCAAAACACATTTAAAGAATGATGGTCTAGCCACTAAGCCTAACATTCTCCCCCTTTTTGATGATGTCTAACCTATTACTAATAAACTTAATCTTTACATTTATATTTATACTAATCATGGCTTGATATGCAAAGATAAGCTTACCTAGAACCACTAATGGTTTGTTATCATCAAAACAATGCAAATAAGCTCACATAACCTCTAAGGCTAACATTCTCCCCCTTTTTGATGATGGCAAACCATTGGTGTTCTCTTATAGGGTGAAATTTAAAACTCCCCCTTAATTTATGCATATTCTAGAATGGTACTAAAATATGCTTCCCCTTACTTTATGCATATAAGGTGTAAAAATATTTAACTATATTTCTCATATCTATTAGATCTTTAAATATGCATACCATAAAATAGAAAGTTCATGTAAGATAAAACAAGTAAGCAATTAGAACTTTCATATTATCTTTGAATTACCACATGCATACCCCACAGGCATTTTACTTACATTTCACTTCTTCTCCACACATAACACCACATAACATTCTCTTAACAGAGAGACAAAGAGGACACCAAAATATCTTCTCCCCCTTTGATCATTATCAAAAAGAGAGAGGTACAATTTATTTTACCTAAAAATGATTTCTCCCCCTTAATATAAGATTCCATGGTGGTGAGGTGAGTCTGTACTAAACACATATACTAAAATTTTGGGTGCTAAACCATAATATTAAAAAAAAAGCCTAAATTGGCTTCCTTCCAAACTCATGAATGATGATTCAAAAGTTAAACCATTTGTTGTAGATCAATCATTCAATGGACATTTTCAAAATAACCACAAAATATTCATGCTTATAATTTAAGCATGGTAAATGGGTCCAAACAACTTGGTAAAGAGCATGTGTATAATTTAGAGCATTCGAGGAAAATTTAAAGGATTATTGAAAATTTTGCATGTTTTTCAATATAACATACAATGTTTAGGATTCAACATGTACCACTACCTATTCAGTTATTCAGCATGCATTATAAAAAATTCATAAAGTTCAACCCACATGCAATGGATTTCAAGCCATGATCATTTAACATGCAAAGACTTATAATTACCAATAAATCTTCATGTAAATGATATTTTTATCATGCATCATTTATAAATATGCATTAATGACAATGTGCATGAACCAGTCTAAGTGACCACTTAAGGTTAAAACACTAAGTTCAACTTGGTTACCATACTAATACTGCATAAGACTTTCAAACGTATTTAGAATTTAAAAATAAGTCTTATGACTTCATAATTTCAGTTGACTAGCTAGCATGTATGTCTAAAATAGATCAATGAATTCAACATGCCAGACCCTAATCAACTACCACTATGCAATGCACAAATCTGCATCGGCCAAGTAGATGACGTTCAAATCAAGCATGCAATTCAGTATATTCAATCAATATAAATTATTCATCAAATAATATAACATTTAGAAAGTAATGGATAGTAAGCGTTCAGTTCACATGAAGCATCCAATATATATATAAAAAAAAGATATTTCCAAAATAAGCACAATACACTAAAGTATTCATTGGATGAACTTTAAATTTGCTTCTTCCCCTCAATTATATAGCCCAAACACAAAAATTTTATGATCTTTTGAATATATTAATCATTTAAGCTTCAAGATGAGTTTAGGGCTATATGTGCAAAGTCTATAATTAATTTGCAAAAGCTCAATTTTGTATGATGGACAAAATATGCTATATTTTAAGATATTCATACAAAAACATATGTGTATAGCATTTAAAAAATTATTTAACTAGTTAAGATCCTTTATCCATTCAGGGGGTTTACTTAAGTATGCAATAACCAATACTATCATATAATAACCAATCATAATGATATATATATATATATATATTAAGCGAAATTGATTGGATTTTTTACTAAAGTTCTCATATTGGCTTGATTTTCCCAAGGTTCTTAGTATAATAATAATAATAATAATAATAATAATAATAATAATAATAATAATAATAATAATAATAATAACGTATACTAAAATTTAAAATTTTAAACACAAAACACTATTTAAGCATTTAAAACATTATTACCCCTTATAGCCTAACAAGAATCTTATGAGAAAAAAGAAATTTTCTTTTAAGATATCTCATAAGATAGCATGCAAATATAACCCATGATTTGTTAATGAATTTAACACAAGATGTAAATCATGAATCATGGCATGAGATAAAGTAGAAGGAGGAAAATATACCTTTCCAATTACCTTGGCTTTATTTGATAATGCTCTTAGAAAATAGGAGACATGTTCTCCTAATTTGCCACTAATAGGAAGGTATTCCTCAAACATATGATATCACAAATAAATGCTTCATTTTAGAATGTCACTTGTTGTCATGATTATTTTTACTAAAACTCAATTCATGAATGCTATGTTTAGATATTCTACTATATATTCAAACAAGAGCTAAGCTAACTGACCCAACACCAATTTTTATTTTTATTTTTTCCGCAGACCTAAAAAATTTGAAGAATTGTGAGGATGTTAAAAAATGTGTTAACATGCCATCAAGTAAAATAATTGTATCATGAGTAAACTGCAAATGAGACAGTACCACCTTCTCTCTGCTCGCCTTGATCCCCCTCACAACTCCCTATCAGCAGCCTTTTTTATCATTTCGCTCAAAACATCCTCCATAAAAAACAAATAAAAATGGGGAAAGAGAATCTCCTTGCTTAAACCCCCTGGAAGATCTATAACCACTGTTGTACCCATTAATAATCACAAAAAATAAGCATTAGCCTTTAGATAAACAGCCCCCTATCCAATTCCTCCATGTAAAACCAAACCCCTTCCTCAAAGGCACTCTATTCAAGAACTCCCAACTAGCTCAATCACACGCCTTCTCAAAATCAAAAAATCTAATTTGAACACAATGCCCTTTTTCTTTATACGACGAACATCTTACCACTTCAATGTCTACTAAAAATAGCATACACAATCTGCCTCTCTCCCACAAAAAACACTTTGTGCAAAAGAAATAGTATTACTAAGGAGGAGGTTAGACTTCACGTTCAGAGTCCAGTACTCCAAACTTCAAATCGTGCTGATCAGACTCTGGTACATATCTCCAAAATATTAATAGTTTGGAGCTAGAAGTGTTTGAAAAATGTGGAGGTAAGATGCAAAAACCCAGGAGCAACTATGGGGGAGATTGATGATATCTTGTGTCTGAATTTTGGCAGATTTGACTGTGGTGGGAGGTTGCTGTTGGATGAGATTCTCCTATTAAGAAGGAGGTTGGGTGCATCAATGTGGAAAGGAAAGAAAAGGAGGTTAAGAAATGGGGAGATATATTGGATCAAAAAGTGATGATTTGAGTTTTGATTGAGGTGGAGGTTTATTGTTGGATGAGATTTGGAAACAATATAGGAATAATTGGGAGTTGTATCATAAATCTTGAAAGTAATATGAACTTTGCAATTTTATAACTTTCTCTTGGCTTGATTTACTTAATGAATTCAAGTTAGTATTTTGAATGACTGAAAAATAGTTTAAAAAGTATGTTTATTTTTTACATTGCATTTATAATTATGTAGTTTTTTCCTTATTTTTAAAGTATATGTAATTTATTTATGTATTTTCATCTAAAAATTGAAATTCTCAAAAGGTTTACACCTTAATGCCATAAGGCTTATGCCTTGCCTACTTATCACGGGCTCCTTATGCAAAATTAATTATTGTAATTTCATGTGTGCATCGAAACTTAGACCCATTCAAGAATGGTTACTATACATTCATGCCTCATCGTACATGTGGGACAAATCAATTGTTAAAATTCAATTGATTATTAGTCATATTATGTAGACTAATAATCAATTAAACATGTTAATTATTTGTTTCATTTACGATTAGTGATGTTTGTATTTCAACCATTATTGAATTGTCCAATGTGGACAGTTTAGGAAGTTGTATTTACATTATTGTCATCGTTCACGCTTTCGTCATTGTCATTATATATTTCGATCGCCTCTCTACTAGTGTTCTCTGGGTGCATAGTGGGGTGTGGTGACAATTTGTTAATGATGGAAAACTAAAAGGTGATGTGCACTTCCCCCATCTCGAGTACTTAGAGAGCCATGGGGAGATGCTGCTGAAATTTATAATGACTACAACGAAGGAATTTGAGCGATTGATCACAATGTAATTGCAACATTCCTGAATGGGATAGGATCTGTACCCTTTAGACAGAAGGTGGTTGATTATAGGATTCACAATGCATGCGTCATAAACATTCTGACAATGTAATCAACACCATTTACTTGAACATGTTATAGGGAATTAATGAACATGGATAAGAGTTGGATGAACGCTCGGGGTAGGTTTTTGCCAGAATACATGAAAAGAGTACATGATTTCATAAAGTTCGCGCGTCCTTGTGCTAACAGTGCTAGTAGAATAAGGTGTCCTTGCAAGAAATGCCAAAACATAACATTCAAACACATTGATCTGGTCCATTCACATTTATTAGACTTTGGAATGGAGAAAAGGTACACAAGATAAGTGTTCCATGGTGAAGACTACGCAGTTCAGAGCGATGATGATGACGATGAAGATGTGGGGGAAAATATAGTAGGTGGTGATACACGGTCAGAAGGGTTAATCGAAATGTTAGGTGACTTACAAAGGGGGATTGCAGTGGACACGGAAGATGTTAGTGTGTCACGTACTGGTGATGAATCTACTTCAGTAGGTACCATACCTTGTGATCCTAGTACGTAAAATCGATTTGCTAAACCATTTGCTAATCTCTTGAAGGATGCACGGGTGCCCTTATATCTAAACTGTATAAAGTTCTCAAAATTAGAGTTCCTAATAAAGTTGCTTCATGCAAAGACAATACATGGGTTATCTCAGAGCATATTCAACATGCATTTAAGCCTTATTAAGGTAGCACTGCCTGATGGTGAAACATTTCCAAAGTCCTTTTATGAAGCAAAGACACACATGTGTGAATTGGGTCTCGGTTACACTACAATACATGCGTATAGGTATGATTGTGCACTCTTTTATGGTGAACATGAAAATGCGAATGAGTGTCCAAAATGTGGTGAACCGAGGTATAGAACTAATTAGAAGAAGGGTAAAAAGATCCCCCAAAAAGTTTTGTGATATTTTCCATTAATACCACGATTGCAACGATTGTACATGTGTAGAAAGACTGCTGCAGATATGAGATGGCATAAAGAGAAACATCTTCAAGAGGAAAACACACTTAGTCATCTAGTGGACTCGGAAGCTTGGGCAGAGTTTGATAAAATGCATCCGTGGTTTGCTAGTGATTCTTGCAACATCATACTTGGTCTTGCTTCAAATGGGTTCAATCCTTTCGGTAACATGAACAACCCGTATAGCATATGGCCAGTTATGAGGATGTCATACAATATGCCGTCATGGCGATGTATGAAAGAACCCTTCATTTATACGTCTCTTCTTATTCTCGGACCAAGGGCACCTGGTAGTGATATTGATGTTTACTTGAGGCCATTAATTGATGAGTTGAAAGAACTATGGGAAAAAGGAGTGGAGACTATCGCAACGTCCTAGCGTGCGTGTGCCCCGGGGTGGTGAAATAAAAAATGGTGTTTAATATTTTCAAGAAAAATAGGAATATTGGAGTCGCCATTAACCTTTTAGTATGGTTAGAACACATGATTACTACCTCGATAAGGGTAGAGTGGGTCTACATTATCAGAGCTGGGGTCGGGAGTTTGGTTACGCAAAGGGAAGGTACGAGCACCCCCTACGCGCCCGTTCTCACGAACGGTACCTAACTAATTTGGAATTATCCCTAAGTTAATTGAAAAAGTCTTTCACATTACTCCTCTATTAGTAGATTTACAAATATACATGCAATAAATAAATAAATAAAATAATAAATAAACAAGTGAATCATACAAAAATATATGTACTATATATATTCCCTCAAAACTAAAGGTACGTGAAGTCCGAAAGCTCATATCCTAGCATTAAAATTATAGGGATAAAAAATCAAAAATATTTAATAAAATACACTTCCAAATTTTGGAAATCGTATAGAATTTTAGTAGGAAAATACTAGTATGAGAGGTTTTGGATAATAAACGCAATAATTTAGACCTAATAGTAAAGGTAAATAATAATAATAATAATAATAATAATAATAATAATAATAATAATAATCTAGGATATCATAATGTCACACTACATACCAATCGATATATATATATATAATAAACTAAAACTAGCACAATATAAAATACTAGATATAAATACATGATAATTACTAATATTCTAAACATACCACCATACTACAAAACTAAATATATGTCATGAGCTAAAATACCAAACATGTAATATTAACTAACTTACCATAATAAATAATATCTTATATATGAACATACTAAAAGTATCATAATAATAAATACATAGCATTACTTAAAATGTTATATCACTAAATATATATAGTGTTACTCAAAATACTTAAATTACTAAATATATAATTACCTAAAGCCCTAAGTTACTAAATATATATATCATTACTTAAAATATTACATTACTACTAAATATATAATTACCTAAAGCCCTAAGTTACTAAGTATGTACCATTACTTAAAATATTAAATTACCACTAAATATTTAATTACCTAAAACCCTAAGTTAGTAAATAGAAACTTACCAAAATATTTACGTGATTGATATTGACAAGTTATAGAGTAATGTTAAACAAAAAAAATCCTACCACAATAATACAAATTCAATTGCCATTTTTGCTAAATATAGGTATCACTTATTAAAAATCCTACGATAACAATTATGAACATTCACAATAAAAGATATGCACTTAGATATAAATTATGTGATAATAATAATAATTCAATTAATATTTACAATAAAAATATAAATAAAAGCAAATAACAATAAAATTTTTGAACATAAATATTAAACCTTTAGTATACACAAAACATACAAATACACAATATAAAGTTCCATAAAATATACACCCTCATATTCGTAGAAAAGTGAGGATATACTTACTATTGATGTGTAACAAGCCCAATATGGACCGAATGGACCGAGAGTGCAACCTACATCATCACATATCCCAATAAAAACAATAAGATGAAGTTGACAACTGAAAACCGTTTGCTTTTATTCACGTCTCAGAAGGCCTTCGCCACCACCTTGCGGTCTCAAAAGAACTTCTGGTAACGTGGTTCAGCGGCAAGGCAAGCGACCATGTCGCGGCGAGGTGTAGCCAAGAGAAGGTTCGGCGACGAAGGGTGACAGAGTGGTATGGCGATAGGATGATGGCAACTGGGCTGTTGCTGTGTGGTGTCGTGGCCGTGAACCGCGAAGGCTAATGGGCAGTGGCAACAACAATGATGGCAGCGGGCTGTGCTGCTACTGTGTGCATCGGAGCTCCCCGTCGGAGCATCGCCGGCGTGAGGGAGACGAGGCAGCAGAGGCGGCTATGAAAAGTGGCCGGAGAAAACGTCGGAGATGATGGCAGGGTTCTGATTTGATGGAGTTGATGAGGTCCGTCGGCGGAGCAGACGGCTGGAGGTGACGATGGTTGCCGTGCGTGGCCGTTCTGCTGTGCTGGTGAGGCAGGATCTGCAGAGTTGCGAATGGAGAGCGATGGCGCAGCTGCTGTGTGCGGCCGTGGGTGTCCTGCGGCTGGAGTTGGGCAGCGGCAACGAAGGAGGAGATGGTGATGGCGGCATGACTGTGCAGCGAGAGGGCCAGCAAGGGGGGCTGCTCGTGTCTAGGGTGATCGGGTTTGGGAGCAGCGGTGAAGCTCTCCGGAGAAAGAGAGGGTGGCTAGGCGAGTGAAAGGGAGAGAAGAGGATCAGGGAGGAAAAGAAGGGTACAGGGGCGGCTGCCGTGCCAGGAGAAGAGAAGGTAGGGGTTTTTTTTTGTATTTTTCCTCTGGTATGTGCTCCGCCCCCTTTGTGTGCGACCTCAAACGCCTATATATAAAAAAAACTCAAAACCCTAAAAATCCTTTTCTTTTTTGTTTTTTTTTTTCTTTTATAATGATAATAATAATTATAATAATAATAATAGTAAGACAATAATAATAATGACAGTAATAATAAATACTAATAACAATAATAATGATATTAATAATAATAATAATAATAATAATAATAATAATAATAATAGTAAAGTAATAATAATAGTATATGAAAATAATAAAAATAATAATAATAGTAAAATTAATAATAATGATAATAAATAATATAAATAACAACAATAAAAATCATAAAAATGATAATAATAATAATAATAATAAAAATAATAATAATAATAATAAAGTATTAACACTAATAATATATACGATAATAATATTAATAATAGTAATAATAATAATAATAATAATAATAATAATAATAATAATAATAATGTATTGGGCCTTGGGCAAAAATAGGGTGTCTATAGAGACATTTGATGTGGAAATCGGGACAACATTTCGGATGCATGTTGTACTTTTGTGGACAATTAATGATTTTCCCGCCTACAGCAATCTGTCGGGCTGGAGTACAAAAGGTTACTTAGCATCCCCAGTGTGTAATAAGGATGTTGGGTCTTTATCCTTAAAGCATGGACACAAGTTATGTTTTATGTGTCATCGTTGTTTTTTACGATCTAGACATCCTTGGAGGACTCGTGGTGTCAGAAGCTTTAATGGAAAACTTGAACGAATGTTGCAACCAAACCGACGATGTAGGGAAGGGATATTAAACCAGTGCAACTTGATCAGAGATATGAAATTTGGGAAA
Organism: Malania oleifera; assembly: GCF_029873635.1. NCBI lineage: Eukaryota > Viridiplantae > Streptophyta > Magnoliopsida > Santalales > Ximeniaceae > Malania > Malania oleifera. The sequence goes on from NC_080424.1 coordinate 61,385,014, forward strand.
TCACCTAGTAGTAGAAAAAGGAAACGTGCTGAGTGGGAGTTAAATTGGACAAAGAGAAGCATCTTTTTCGAATTGTCATATTGGAAAGATCTTCCACTATGCCACAACCTGGATGTCATGCACATCGAGAAGAACATTTGTGAGAATGTCATTTGTACATTGCAGAATATAAATGGGAAGACAAAGGACAACGCAAATGCTCATTGGGATATGGAAGATATGGAAATACGGCCTAAGTTGCATCTGATTCGGGATGGGGACAAACTTCTCATGCCATCAGCATGTTACACATTTACGAAAGATGAGAAGAATATTTTCTTCGAATGGTTGAAATCAGTGAAGTTCCCTAATGGATCTGCATCGAACATATCTTGATGCATAAGCATGAAGAAAGGGAAGATGTTAGGAATGAAAAGTCATGACTGTCACATCCTTTTGCAACGAGTTATGCCCATTTTCCTTCATGGACACTTGATCGAAGATGTTCACTCGGTGCTGATTGAATTGGGGATCTTCTTTTGACAGTTGTGCTCCAAGAAATTGAGCATAAACGTACTTGAATGGTTAGCGGAGGACATTGTGATCATACTATGCAAGCTGAAGAAAATATTTCCGCTAGCATTCTTCAATGTGATGGTCCACCTAACCGTTCGTTTACCAATGGAGGCCATAATTGGAGGACCGGTCCAATATCGTTGAATGTATCCTATTGAGAGGTAAATTATAAAGTCCTACAATGTTCTCGTGATTTCCTTGCTTTTGTCTTTTTTTGTGTACAAGTCACTAATGCGGTGTAAAATGTACAGGTTTTTATCCACTTTGAAGGGGTATGTACGCAATAAGGCACGACCGGAAGGTTCAATCATTGAGGCATACATTGACAATGAATGTCTTGCATTTTGCTTAATGTATCTACATGATAATTGAAACAAGGTTCACTTGTCAGGAGCGAAATGCAAACGTTCATGCTATTAATGCCAAAGATAAAGAACCGAGGAGCTCTATATTTCGAGAAAATGTTTGGCCGTTCGGTGCATGGATTTACGATTTCATTGATATGGACGACCTACATAAGGCATATTTTTACGTCCTCAATAATTGTGATGAAATTATTCCATATATTGAGTACGTGGTTTAAAATTCCTTACTTTGCATTGTATTTACATATGCATATATACTTAGTTGACATTAACATGTACTATTGTTGCATTTAGCGAACATAAAGTTGAACTTTTGGCTCAAAATGAAATGAATGTTGTCAATTGGTTTGGGTGTCGTGTAAGTAACAACTACTACCTAAGTTCGCTACAATGTACATTTTCAATATTGACGGTTTACTCATATAAAGTCCTTTGTAATTAATAGATGAAAGTCATGTATTATAATAAAGAACCAACAGCAAGTAAAGATTTGTATGCGTTGGCATGTGGCCTCGATCAATGAGTTAACCACTACAGCGGTTGCATTGTCAACGACTTATGATTTCATACGAAGTCTCTCGAACTGCATAGAAGAACCCAAAATTGTGGAGTTGCGGTGCTAGGCACAGAAGGAGATGAGGAAATTGACTATTTTGGTGTATTGGATGACATTATAGAGCTTCACTATGGAGCTAACAGACTTGTCCACATCTTCAAGTGTACCTAGTGGGACATTAGCAATAAAAAGAGTGAGATAAATACGGATGCCTACTTTACTAGTGTCAATTTCAATAAAACATGGTATCAAAACGACCCTTTTGTGCTTACGACGCAGGCAGAACAAATGTTATACCTTAAGGACACAAAATTAAAAGGTAAATGGCATGTGGCCCAAAAAAATTCCTCCTCAAAGTTTGTATGATATTACAAAAGTCGCAGATGGGGAGAAGAGTGTCAACGATGATGCTTTCCAAGAAGATCAGTCATCTGTTAGTGTAGCAACGCAATCTGCTATCAATGTTGCCGAGGAAGGAGCTGATCCTATACCATTAAATAGGGTTGGTGCCATAGAAGAATATGTAGGAACTACTGACATTAGAATTGAACCCTCTGTACATGTTGACTTCATCGACAGTGATGAAATTGATGGGGAAGATGAAACTATGGTTGAGTACTGTAGTAAGGAGGAAGACACTCTAGAAAGTGAGGATGATACTGATATTGAGGACGTATAGGGGGTAAGCATGTTATGTTGTCACCGTGTATTTGACATGTGAAAATAAGTGAAAATATATTTACTATGCATCCATCTAATATCCAATCTTCTTATATTTACTTGTGAATTATTTTGCAAACATGGCACCAGGAGGTCGTCGTCACTTACTTCAGTCTAGGCTATCAATGACATCATCCCGTGAGGATGATGGGTCATCCTCGAGAGCAACTGAGCACGTCGGTGCTGATGTGGCACCATCTGAGCCCTCGGGACCCCAGCTCGACATGGATCCATCAGTTGGGGATCAAGCCCAGGGTGAGTTGCCGACCATAATGAGCAGCGTTGGTAAGGTTATGAGTATTTGATTTAGAATAATATATTTACTTCATTTCACGTGTATGATTATCTTATTATTCTTTAACTCTTCTTTCAGCATCGACCTCTATGACGCAGACGAGTTCAGGCCATGGTGCAGCGAAGAACGTTGCACTAAAGAAGCACCTGGAGAGGACTGGGCGACGGATCCGTATCGACATTCCTTGAGGCTTTACGCCCCGCTTGACGATTGGTGCACAGCCTAGTCATGGGATCTAGGCATTATATGTCGCCAGTATGCTCCAGTCACCTGCTTCACCTGGCCAAAGGTGACAGAGGCTCAGCGCTTGGTTCTATATGAGCGCATCTTGGTAAGTAACCCTAAAACATTTCTTTCACTTTTAATATATTACCCAAAATATTCTCTAACATTCAATATATATTTCATATGCAGGAAGAGTTTGATATGGACATTTTCACCGCAAACCATGTCAAAAAGGCGATGAACACGCAGTTGTGCTCTCCGTTTAAGACCTATCGCAGAAAAATGTGCAACCATTTTAGGGAGATGGGAGATAGCAGAAGCACACCCATACAATAAGATCTCCCTAGAGGATTCGCAGGTGGTGTGTCGCCATTTTCGCGACCCTAACTATAAGGTGATGTGTTTCTATTAATTACAATAACTACTTTTTCATATTTATGTGAATAATAAAAAGTCATTACATCTATTTTGTAGGCTATCTGTGAAAAAATGCTGCGAATCGCAGCAAACTAGATACGACGCATCGCGGTGGCTCGAAATTATTCATCAATCATCGAAAGGTAATTGATACAAAACTATCTGACCATTACCTAACAAGTGTTATTTATATTCACACTACTGAATTAATATTAAAGAACTTTTATATGATAATGTAGTGTGATCCCATCACTGGTGACCTGGAGTCGAGGCCAGATCTTTATTAGAGAACACATCAGAGGCCATCGGGGGAGTGGTGCCAGGGTGCGCAGAGGAAACATGTAAGTCAAGCAAATTATTTAGTTCATTATCTTATTCAAAATGTCAATTGTATTTTTATTTCTTCATTTTCATCATTTTCATGACTGAAAATAAGCAAACATGCTTGAGTTGAGGGATACACCCATTGCAGAGGGCAGTCAGCCGATGACAGATGACGAGATCTGCACTCAAGTGCTTGGGCAATGAACGGGTGGCTGGTTGAATGGTCTTGAGAGTGGATACGTCACCCCAACATCATCATCTTCTTTCAGTGCGGCATCTTGTGTTGAGATTAACCAAGAGCGTTGAGCCACCAAGGCTCGAGCAGAGGAGATGGTTATCCGGATGCAAATGGTGGAAGCGGAGAACCAACAATTGAAAGAAAAGATGTCGAACTGGGAAGTAGAGATGCAAGCCATGAAGAATTGGAAAGTGTAGATCAAACAAATGATGCACCAATCCCGTCCAGATGATGCGGCTGACTCCTCTCATTAGAAGGTATGTTTGTTTAAGGGTATGTTTATTTTGTATGATTAATTTATATGATTGATCAGATGGACTATAATTGGACTGAATGGATTTTAAACTTGTGATAGTTATTTTATCATGTATATATTGGAGGAACATGATAAGCACATTAGCCTAACTAATAAATTTGGAGTTATTTTTCTTAGATTATTGTTATTTTGTAATTCCCTAGTACAAAAAAAAACAAAAAATAAAAAACCAAAAACAAAAAACAAAAAACAAAACAAAATAAAACACTTCACATAAAGCTCACTTTTTAGAAAAAAAAAAAAAGTGAGAAATGGGTCTATACCACTTTTTCTTCACATCACTGCCAAACCCACTTTGATTTTTTTACAACTGGTGTTTTTTCTTGTATGTTGCTCAAACTGTATTTTCAATTTTCTAAAGATTCGAACTCTGCAACAATGTCATTTCTTTTCTTTTTATTCTTTTTTTCCTTTTTTACTCCTGCATGTTATCTGTTTTGCGTGATTATCATTTGTTCCATATTCCCTAAAAGATCCTATGATTTAGAATATGCTTATTATTTTGCTGTAACATCTAATTTAGGATGCACTTGAGTTTAATTCCAACCCATGTCTATATTATGAAAATCTAGAATGTGGGTATTTAACCATATTTAGCTAAGAATGAGCAGACCTTAGAGTAAATGGTTTAAGAAAATTTGCAGCTAAAGATGAGGTGATTTCTTGCCTCACTTTATAGTTAATTATCTCTTGCCTCAGTTTTCCTGTCTGATACTCTAAGAACTTCCCTTAGTTTGTTGTTTAAGATAGCAAAACAGATTTACTATGAAAAGGGATAACTACAAAGAAAGGTAGATAGGGCATCCTCCCTCAAAGGGAAAGAAAACTACAGAAGTACTGCCTTCAATTCTTTTTGAGTATCAGAGAACCAAAACTCAATCCCGAGGGAATGAACCCAAAAAGAAGCAAAAAGAATAGCTTACCCCCAAAGGAGAATCAAAAAATTTCTTCAATTTTTTAAAATTCTTGCCTGCATTTCGAGCCAAAGAATTTGTAAGATAGCAAATCTTGCACAGCAAAAAAATATATATTAATGGGCTAATTAATTAGAGAGTCAATTAGAGAGTTGAGGGCAGAATTACTAAGGTATTTGTATCTCAATCAGAGAGTCAATTAGAGAGTTGAGGGCCCGATTAATTTTTCCTAGTACTTTAGTTGATTTAGATTTCCTAAATTCATTTCCTTTAGTTTCCTTATCTTCCAAGCATTTAAGCCTATAAAAAAATGTTCCTATGCATCTTCTCTTATTAAGAATTGAGAATTAAGCTATCAGGATGTTGGTCCTGCATTAAAGGGGCCCAAACTTCGAAATCCTTCATGTTTGGGGATCCCTATACCTGTAGTGTTGTTGTTCCTACATCAAGTGGCTCCTAACCATGGAAAATTTTACAGTTTGGGGATCCCTAATAGCATTCAGAATCCCTCCACATGTTCATGGTTTAGTTTCTTTAGCGCCCGTTTCTCCTCTATGACCCTCCCTAGAATATTTATTATTTGTGTAATAAGCTCTCCTCTTCCCCTAATCCCAAAATTCATAATCTCAATAGATTGATTTTAATAAATTGGTCACAATTAATTATATAAAAAATTATTAATTAATATAAAACAAATAACAATGTGAAACATTTTCTAAGTCCATAATAAAAAATATACAAAGAATAAATATTCCCAAATTTTGAGAATATCTATTTCTTTCTTATTAAATGTTAAATAAAATAATTAAAAATATACCAGGAATAACTATTCCCTTAATTTCCAAAATTTAACTATTTTCCATCTTATTTGAAAGAATAACTATTCCCTCAAACCAAGCAAACCATATGAATATTATTATCATAGGAATACTCTTGCAATACCGAATACCACAATTTTAAGTTAACAGGCAGGATCCAACAGTATATCTATGGAATTCAAGAAAGGATGGAAGTAAAACAAAATTAATAGAAGGATAGAAAATTAAGTCAGAGAGGAAGTACATGAAAACTATCAAATTCACAACAGTAAAGTATTCATTTCATAACAATGTTCCTGAATTAGCAAACTACTGAAGAAGCTAACAAATAGCAAGCAGTTCATCAATCCAGCTTAATAAGCATGCACATCTAAACAAACTGCAGCAGCCACGAAAAGAACCCTAGGATAGGTCCTAGCCTGTCCAAGAGCCTCTTGTAGATTCGCCTAAAGCATGAAGAACAAACTAAACCTCATATAAACATCACCAACTCAGGCCTATTGTATATGTTGCTCACCTCATCCTCCAACACAGGATAAGTAGCCACCAGTGCATCTTGAGCTCAAATATACAGTGAGTTATAAATCTTCCAGTAAACTTCCCTAACCTTTCTCGCATGATGGAAAAGCCCTTACAGACAATAGTTCTGGACTGCAGCTGCACCCAAGGCAACCCTCATCCCTTCTATGGCTTCCATGACAGCATTAATAACATGCAGAGAAGTCTCAAATATGTTTGGCCATACATAATTCAGCAAGTGTACTAAAGCATCCTCACAACATGTGTGTGTGTGTGTGTGTGCGTGCATGTGTGTATGTATAATATAAAGAATCTGTATTGAGGCAACAAAAGAGTAGCAAATATAATGATGGAGAACAAGCAATTATCAAAAGGAAAAAAAAAACAGCATCAACTTAATAAAGCCACCCTCTCTCAATTAACATCTTGAAAACAACAACTCTTAAAACAGCCTGCACTATAAGCCCAAAGAGAAGCCAAATAATGAACTATGTACTAGAGATGATCCCTTAACAACTTATTTCTAGAAAATATCCTAGCATTCCTTTCCAACCAACTACCAATATTATTTTACGATAACTTCTGAGATTTTGTAAATTTCTGACTAGATAAGGATAAAAAAGATTTTATTCCTTTTTGGAATTTAATTCAATATTAAGCTTATAAACTAATTATACAGTTTTATTCTAATCTCCATCTAAATGAATTGACTAGATTGAAATGATATTTTTTTTATTTATAAATTACATTTGTATTAAGTGAGAACTTTTATTCCACACTCATTTTAGAGCAACTATTGGGGATAAAATTCAATTCTAGGAGAACATTTGGGTTGGTAAGTCTTCATGGGAGCCATTGGAGCCATTGGTGCCACATCTGTTTTGACTTTCCACTATTCACAATACACTCGTTTCAGCTTTTTATTCTTTTGAGGGGGGCTCCCTTTCTGGGGATTTTCTTTTCTTTTAAAGTCTCTCTGAAAGAGAGGTTGGTGAGATAACTCTTCTATTGGTCGTGCTGGATTCTTTCATGCCAAATTGGCAAAGGTATACAAGGCCTTGGATTGGGGGACACTTCAGTGTCTTTCTCTTCAAATTCTTTCTTTCCAATCTCATAAACCATATGTCCTAGCCCTTTCCTCTTACACAGCTGTTTGGAAAGCAAACATTCTTTTTAAAATCTAGGCCTTCATTTGGACTTTAATTCTTAAAAAGATCAACACAAATGATATGCTACAAAAAAGGAGGCATTACAAAGCTATTAGTCCAGAAATTTGTATACTGTGCAATGAGTCTAATGAGACTATTAATCATTTGTTCTTTCATTGTAAGGTAGCAAGATGTATATGGAACATTTTTTTTTGTACTTTGGTGAGGTTTGGGTTGCTCCGGCTAAAATTCAAGATATTTTGTAGGTGAAGTTATGGGGTTTTGGGAAGAATGAGAAAGAAAGGATATTTTGGGGCTTGTTTTTACAACCCTGTGGTTGCTTTGGCAAGAAAAGAATGCTGGAGTTTTTAAAGATCAAAATACTTCTCCAAGATTGCTTCGGGAGAAAGCTATTTTTCTTGCTTCTTTTTAGGCTAATTCTTTTGGGGTTTTGGGGGTTCTTTTGCTGTCTAATATTCAAAGGGATTGGAAGGCAGCTTTGATGTAATTTGTTTCTTTTTTTTTTCCTTGAGGAATTTCTTATCCTCATTTCATTGTAAAATGTCTTCTTGTTAATATATTTGCTTTATTATCTTAAAATTTTCTCCCACAAATGATACTACTCTTATTGTATGCTTATGAATCATAAACTAGTCATTTATGCATATCTCCACGGCCTTCTTCTATTTCTGTATCTATTTTCTCTCCCTCTTTATTATTAAAATGTTATTATTCTTTGGTTTACTACAGTGTAAATCTCTAATGGTTCTTAGTAAAACAATATTATATAGTGAATGCATATATTAGGAATTTTCATTTTAAGCACCAACCACTTCCCAAGCTTACAGACACCACTACCCCCTATGGCTAATCCTATGCACTAAGGAAGAATTTAATAATTATGTAATTTTAATTTGACTCCTTTCTTCCTTTGGTCTTGAAAGGTTTTCCTTCATGATTACCCACATCATTTCCTTGTTTATGCCTCTGGCACCTTTAAATGTACAATTATATTGTATGTGCCCTTTCCTTCATCAGATAAGCATGTTTTGTATATATGTGAAAGTTTGTGCTTATTTATTTTATTTTTACTAAATGAGGCATTCAAATGAATATGGGATAGATTTGATAAATAAGAACCCTTTTTGAAAAGATTGTGTCTTTTAACTTCCAAGGGTTTATTATGATTATTCTTTTCCTTTATAACTTTGAGTATAGCTTTAGAATAATCATCTATTTCTTTCTCAAAGTAGATAAATTTAAAAACTTTCTCTATCTTTTTCTTCTCAAGGGTAGCATGATAATCTTTTAGATCTTCTAATAGTTTTTCTAACCTTCTACTTTCATTTTTGAAGATTGTTCTCTGCTTAGACATCCTGTCCAAAAGCTTATGCATCCTAAGTAAAGCAGTTTCTAGTTTTTCAAGAGATGGCATGCTATCTACATTAATTCCAAAGATTGATTCATCACAATATTTGTCAAAATATATATCACATGAATCAATACATGCATTATCATTATCAAAAACAATAGATGATTCATCATATAAAATATCACAGGATTTGGCACAAGAATCATCAATAGAGGTAGAGTCGGAATCATAAACCTCTTTGTCGATTAGCATTACTAGTCCATGATTTACCTCCTCTTGCTTATTTGATCTTGAAGCATTCAAAGGAGAGATCTTTTTCTGCTAGGACTCTCCATATTTTATTTCAAGCTCATCCTAAATTTCCTATGCACTTATGCAAGCCATTATCTCATGAAAAATGTTAGACTATAAAGTACAATATAACATGTCCATGGCATTTGAATTAATTACGCTAAAATTATTTTCATTTATCAAAGCACAACCTCCTTTACCAATCATCTGTCAGGTCCTCCAATCCATTGATTTTATAAATATGCTCATTTTTAATTTCCAGGCAGTGTAATCAACACCAAAAAACACTTGAGGCCTGGTAGGCGATCGACCCTCACCGAATGGGGATACACCAACTAGAGCCATTGCGGTCTTTAGCAAAAGAACGTTTAAGTATATGCAACGAGGATCTAAAACCAATTTTTGAAATTGGTGTATTCCCAAGAGGGGGGCAAATTAGAATTTTAAAACTTTCCTAGGTTTAATTCAAGTCACAAGCAGTATATTGCAACCTAGTGTCTTTCTAAACAAATTCCAATACACACAATATTCAAAACATGTATGAAGAATGATCAAGGCAATAAATAATTAAACATACATGTGCATGTATCCAAGTGCCAAAATATAAAGAGTATAAGGCAAAGAGAGAACGACACACAATATGATATCGGAGTTCAGCCAACACTGCCTACGTCCGTGCCTCAAGCTCAAAAGCAGAAGGATTCCACTAATACTCGCTTAACCGGTGGAGCGACACCGTTTACAACACCATACAGGCTGGTGCACCTAGTTCTCCTAACTGGATCTAAACCAATCCGATGCTCTC